>NC_136266.1:22098262-22390762 GCF_964187855.1 Myxine glutinosa | reverse complement strand
ATAAAAATAAATAATAATAACAACAAGCACAGTACATTCAAAATACATCGCCCGCAAGCCAAATAAATAAATAACATAGCCCCCAGTGAGCGGCATTGCCAGGGCACCTTTGGCGTGCAGCACATGGAAACGGTATCGGGACGGAGAGATGTACAATAATTGATTGATTGATTAATTGCATAATTAAAATACATAAATAATAATCATAAAATAATTAATTTCCTAATCAATTGGCCAATGGCATACATAAACCACCAGTGTTTCATCTGAAACTAACGTTTTGAAAAGTAATTAAAGAATTAAATAATCGTTAAAAATTTTTTTCATTGATTAATTGATTAATCAATACAGCAAAAATACCCTTTACAGCCAAACCACTTGGTCATTGTCGTGCCCAAATATCAGCTTCCTCACTCAAAAGGTGCCTGAGATATTGCCCAGATGAGAAAGGAAATAAATAAGTGCTTAATTATATTTAAAAAAAAAAAAACCACCTTTAGAGGCCATTTTTCCCCGCAAGCGGGGGTTGGCCTTTTTCGGGAACCGTGGTTGTTGTTGTTTTTTGGTCCCCTTTTTGAAGCAATGTTTTACGGCCGGATGCCCTTCCTGACGCCAACCCTTTTTGCCGCCTTTAACGACAAACAGGGAATTACCAGTGAACTGGTGCTCAATTAGCCGACCTCGGAAGGATGACAGGCTGAGTCAGCCCCCTGGCGTTAATTCAGCGATCGACCGAGATTCGAACCCAGGATCCTAGGATCCTAAGCCGGCACCCTAGCCGCTAGCCCAACACCAGGGTGCTAGCGGCTAGGGTGCTTAATTAATCGATAATAATTAAGTAAGAAGCAATTAATTGATTCATCAAAAAGTAAAAAATACTGTTTTTGCCAAAGCACGTGCTCACTATTGTGCCAAAATTTCAGCTTCCTACCTCAAAGGATGGCTGAGATATCGCCCGGACAAACAAACAAACAAACAAACAACCAAGAAACCAAGAAAACAAACGGAGTGAAAACTGAGTACTCCCTTTCAGCGTGCGTCATCGCCAGGCCCCCTTTGGTGCCCGGCGATGACATCATGCGGCACATGGAGATGGAATAGGAAAGGAGCGGTGTACCATACGACTACCCTTACAAGGAATTTCAATGTAGGAGGAAGTCACTTGGCCCATCAGGCCTGTGTTATGATTGCCAACCGATGGTAATTTTTGTTCGTGCTCGATCCTTCTTTTAAATGCTGAGCCTCAAAAGCAAGGAATGTACCACTTAAAAAAACTCTGTTGTGACTCAGTTGGAGTTCAAACCGTTGACTTCCTGGACTCAGAGTGGATGCTCCAAGCATTAAGCCACCAAGTTCACAAGTAACGGGGTGAAAAAACAAAATCAAGAATGACCAAGAAAAGCAGAGCATAATTCTGTAAACATGTTGTTTAGAACCTGCAGACAATGCCAAAATTCACCTGAAAGGCAGGTGTTTATCCAGGGATTATGGGGGTAACAATGACGTATAATTTCAATGACAGTTCATTCGCTCACAGCTCTGTGATGAGAACGTAGCTGGTGGCCGTCTCGTAGGTGTCGATGATCGAAGGGAGCTGTGGGTGCTTCAGGCTTTGCAGCAACGCAACCTCATGCGATACTTGCTCCCTACGTCTCAGCTTCTTGCTCACAAACTTTGCTGCTACCTCTTGTGGACAACCACGTTGCAAGCAGCGACGCACCACTGAAAAACGACCCCTGGGAGAGACATTATAGGAAAATACAAGAACAATATTCATTCATGGAGAAGTCTTTATAAAGGTTAAAACCTCTCTGGGTCACGGAATAATAAGGATGATTATCTCAAGAAAATGTTGAGAGTCGCAAGCTAACCCGCCATGGGAAAGAAGGTAAAGAGTTAACACTCGATATGTCACTTGCATTCAATAAACAAAATCACTCGACATCATCCGTGAAAAATAGCAATGAATGCGTGTTGTTTAGGAGGACGATGCAGCAGATGAAAAGTCCAAAGAAGAAACCACTCTCCTTGAAAAAGGAAAACATGGACAACGGGAAGTCAGTGAGAAGATTCAATTACAAATCGGGTTAAGTTTCGGAAGACGATAGGTGATAGAGCTTTTGGGGCATTCTCGTAGTTGAAAGTGAAGGTTATTGAGCGTACCTTCCAATTTCTGCAAGCTCGGCATAAGTTGAGTCGAAGTTGCTCTTCCAAAATACATTGAGGCCATCAAATCTAGCATCTGTAAAAGAAATTGTTTCATTTGATTAAACACACATTTGATTTGATTAATATTATATATTATCCACAACGAGCTATTATATAATTAGGGGCTATACACAAAATAAGTGACATTTTTGGCACTTTCTTAACATCCTCCCTCCCCATGTGACTCTCAGTTACCCAATGCATGACCCCCATATACTATAAATGGATGAGGTGTGTGTGTGTGTGTGTGTGTGTGTGTGTGTGTGTGTGTGTGTGTGTGTGTGTGTGTGTGTGTGTGTGTGTGTGTGAGGCATACTTTTGACGTCCATTAATTAATTACATACGATTAAAATGTATATTTTAACCCTTTAGGCTGCTGAAACCCCTTAGACCTTGGAAGACCCTTTAACACTTGAGACCCTAAAGACCCCAAGGATCCAAAAGATCCCGAGGACCCAAAATACCCAGATGACCCAAAAGTCTTTGATGACCCAAAAGACCCAGATGACCCAAAAGTCCCCCAAGGACCCAAACAGTCCTTGATGACCCAAAAGTCACCGAGGACACAAAAGTCCCCGATGACCCAAAAGTCCCAGAGGACCCAAAAGACCCCCCTGAATCCGGAAGGCAAGTGTGCTACACGGCCATGCAGACCAATGAAAATTTGGCACAACGGACCAACAGGCCCCCTAGTCATAAACAAACGTGACTCTGAATGAGAACAATGTCGCCTTTTTAAAACTTTGATCAGCTTCCATTCTGCAATTTATATATTTTTAATCAGTGGCATCGGACAGCTCAGTCAATGAGAAAGTGTTGCCCTGCAGTTGCCTCCAAATATTACAAATTTCCTGCTTTTCCCTTTTGAAAATTTCCCCTCGTAGCTTCAATTTCAACAACACCTCTGTCGTCTGTCGATACAAAATTCATGGAACCACAATATTATTTTTAAAAATGCTGAGTCAGCACATTTTAAAAATTGGCCTGCATAGACTGATTGTAATTTATTTATTTTTTTAATCAGGGGAAAAAGCATTCTTCGCCTTGAGGTGGACTATATGTATGCCAAGTTTCATCTCAATAGGTCAGAAAATGAAGGAGGAGATAGCTTTTTAAGATTTTCAATAAATCCAATATGGGTGCCAGGTCACGTGACCTATGATGTCATACTTAGGATACGCATAAAGTGAAGTGGTATACCATACATGGTCAAAGTTTCAAGTTCCTGCGATGAACGGTTTGACCTGTAGGTCGCCAACAAATTTCATGGAATAATAATAATAATAATCTGAGCAATTTCAATAGGGTAGCAATGGTCCCCGAATAAGGCATCAAGCGTCAAAAGAGGAAGGCAAAGCTTCTTGAACTACAAACTTAACGGCCCCAATTATTTCCACCTCCCTGTGGGGTCGCCCGGGAATGTTTCTGGTCAAATTAGCATTAGGGCCAGGCCTTACATTGAAATGAATGTGATTTGGGCAGGAATTTGGATTTTGTTCAGGGTTCCGGCAAAACCTCACCGACTCGAGCAATGAAAGACACTGTGGGATATTTGACCTCCCCAACTAATGCTAACAGGTGAGACACCCAATGTCCATCAAAGGGTCTGCACACTTTGTGATGCAACTCCTTGCCCAAGAAGCACCAACGCTACAATTTATAGTCACATCTCATCAGCACCGAACACAGACTCGACAGCTCAAAAGTAAGTGCGATGAGATGAAAGGCCTTTTCATACTATCTTAGGATTTATATTAGGCTAACAAAAGAAAAAACATATTTGACCAGCTGGGATAAAATTTAAGTAAATGGACAGAAAAATATATCTTTGTACGCAAAGATAAACATAGTTGTATTTCATTTCTATAATAAAGTACGAGCTTGAAATTAAATACAAATATGTTGATTTAGAGCAATAGAAGTCAGAAATCAGTGTTGCTATGACGATCAGGAATAAAGAGGTTTGGTTTGTTTTGTTTATTATGCAAATTTTGCACTGTATTATGAAGAAACATATTACAAAAACACATAAATCAATATGAATATGTCAAACTGAGAGTTACAAGGGTCTGCTCCAAGAATTTTGTTGCAAGTTCTGTAAAATTGTACAAGTGCCCATCTTGGTTTTTTATATATACGTAGTCAAAGCACATTGAACAGATCAGAAAGCAATGGGACAAAAGAAACAGCAGAGAGAGAGGGAGGGAGAGAGAGAGAGAGAGAGAGAGAGAGAGGGAGAGAGAGGGAGAGAGAGGGAGAGAGAGGGAGAGAGAGGGAGAGAGAGGGAGAGAGAGGGAGAGAGAGAGAGGGATAGGGAGAGGGAGAGGGAGAGGGAGAGAGAGAGAGAGAGAGAGAGAGAGAGAAAGAAAGAGAGAGAGAGAGAGGGGGAAACACCAATAGCAGAACCGAAGACCAAGTCAGGGGGAGGCAGACAAACAATGGGTATGGGAGGAATGGAGGTGGGATAGGGGCAGGAGGGAATGCATAGGGTGGACTAGATGCATACAGAAGGGAACGCTTCCCAGACGGTCCTTTTGGAGAGTGATAGTGAGAGTGTTAGATTAATCTGGATGCAACAACAACAATAACAACAGGCATTTTAAGGCCATTTTCCCTGCTAGAGCGGGGTTTATCCTTGCGACTCCATGACAATCTTCTCCATTTTGCCCTATTTTCTTCATCTCCCCTTGTTAACCCCCTTGCCCGCATTTCTTCTTCCACCACCTTTTCCCAAGTCTTTCTCGGTCTTCCCCGTCCTCTACTTCCTTCTAAATTCATTTCTATCACTCTTCTCAACCAGTCACTTTCATCCTTCCTCAACACATGACCAAACCATCTCAACCTGTTTCTCTTCACAGCATCCATCACAGGCTCTATTCCCATCATCTTTTGCAATTCATCATTTGTCTTCCTCTCTCTCAACGATACTCCGCACATCCACCAAACCATTCGCATTTCCACCCTTTCCAGCCTTTGTTGCTGCTCTATGTTCATTACCCATGTCTCGCTCCCATAAATCATAACACTTCTCACACATGCAGCATACACCTTTCCCTTCAGCTTCAACGACACTCCCCTCCTCGTCAGCACGCCACTCAGTTCCCGAAACTTCTTCCATGCACATCTCACTCTAGCAACCGTTGCCGAGTCTGATCCACCTTCTCCATTCAACATGTCTCCGAGGTAGCAAAATGTTTTCACACCTTCCAGCTTCACGCCGTCTCCAAGATCCAAGTCAACATTTCCTCCATCTGCAGCTCCCTCTGTGCACACCTTACACTTGAATGCAGCTGCCACACTGGTTAATGACCCTCTCAGACCACGATGTTTTTGATGAACCCACTCAGTGCACATTGTACATTGAATGGAGTTCACTCTGACACCCTTCCTGCACACAGCACATGGCCACGTCCCAGTTCTTTGCACCTCACCACATGCTCTACCACTTGCCATCACCTTCGTCTTTCCGATATTCACCTTCAGACCTTTTCCCTCCATACATTCCTTCCACTTGTTTACCTTCTCCTTCAGTCCATCCATACTCTCCGCAATCAACACCAGATCATCTGCATACAACAACTCCCACGGTAAACCCTCCTTTACGTTCTGAGCCAGCACCTCCATCACAGCTACAAATAGTAGAGGACTTAGTACCGACCCCTGATGCACTCCCACCTTCACCTCAAACTCACCACTGTTCCCGTCCTTCGTCCTTACAGCTGTGAGCGCTCTTTTGTACATTGCCATCACTACTCTGATCAACCATTCCTCCACTCCTAACTTCCTCAATGCCCATGTCACTATTTTGCGTGGAACCCTATCGAATGCTTTCTCCAGATCAACAAACCCAAGAAACAACTTCTTCCTCTTCTCCATGTGCTTCTCCTGCAACTGCCTTACAATAAAAAGTGCGTCTGGATATAAAGACATATTCCAAGTGTTTAACCATCTTGTGATTTTGTCAGTCTGATGAGAAGGAAGAGGCTGCAGCCTTCCTGTCTGAAGGATGAGGGATGTCACGGCAGAGGGTTGATGATGATGATGATTGATGACCACTCACCAGGAAGATTCCAAAAGTTGTGGACGGATTTGGATGGAACATGGTGGAGAGGCTGTAATTTAATACATCAGACTTTTACATAACGCTTGCATTACTTTAGTTACTTGGCAAACTCAGTGTTCGGAGTTTCCACAATCATCATGACATATTTCACCCAAAGCTGCTCGTGCTCAGCTAAAACACCTAACAGTGTTTTCAGGTAGAGTAAAACAAAATCACGGTAATCGACCTTGATTGTCTGGCAACTTGATAAATTCGGAAGGCTCGCTGGGTGAGCTGATCCCCCAGGGGTTACAGGCGCTGACTCGGAATTGGTATCGATGTCCAGGTTTAAGTTCCTCGATGAGCAGGAAGGACTCGACTGTAGATGTCACAACAGGCTCCCAGCATGGTTGGCCTGTGAGGGTGTCAGATCAAAGTTTGTGGTGAAAAGGAGGGAATGATGTAGAACTGTGGAAAGTGTGGTGAGGTTGAGCAATGTGTGTTTAGTGTACAGGTATTGACAACCGAAGCACTACCTGTGTGTTTAGGCAGTACCAAAGGTACACCGACTTTGGAAAAAAGTGCCCTAAACTCAATTTGACACAGTATGTGGGATAGCCCTGTTTACTCCTCAGGGGTTCAAATGAACTCACCAGGAAGGATTCCATTTCCAAAACAGCAAATATTTTGCTTCATAAAATGATGGAGAATATGAAGGGAGCAAAGTGATGCTGTCCACTCGTCTTCACATGCAGTATCTATACTATAAGAGAGCCGTTTGTATGTCTGTGTCGCCATATTCTCAAAGATTCTGAACGGATCTTCATCAAACTTTCAGAGGTTCTTCAGTGAGTTCCGACGAGTGTTTTGGGAAAAAAATATTTTAAAAAAATTTGAAATAAAAAAGTTAGATTTTTGGGGGATTTAAAAAAAATCGCGCTTCTGTGCCTGAGCTATGTGAAAGGAAGTGTTTTCGGCACCCACAAAAAATAGGGAAAAACCCCAAATGGATTCCTTTAAAATGCTGACAAGATTATAACATCACCGAGCAATGCCGGGTACTCCTGCTTGTTGTAAATAATTATAGAAACAGCAAAAAACTGGATATGAAATGCAAATAACTTGTGGTAGAATCAAATCTCATGTGTACTCCTAAAAATGAAATGCTCCATAGTACAGACATCAGGAGCGGTCTTGGTGATTCTGGGGCCCTGGGCAAAAGTCAAGGATGGGGTCCCGAGACCTCCACCCCCTTATTTCCACCCCATCCACTGAACAAGAATAAAGCACCCATTTTTCACAAATAGTGGGATGTATGGACCAAATTTTGATTAGTCTTCACAGCCTTGTAGCATACCCTCCTGCTGTACTGCTTGAGCATTAGGTTGCCTTTCACCAAGTACAGATGTGTTTGGGCCAGGGTGGGGGCGTGGGTGGGGATTATTTGTACATTATTATTTTTGCCAGGTGAAGTGATACCACTATTATTATTGTAAATATTATTAGTATTAATAAATATATGCTTTGTTGCAATGTCATCATTGCCCTGTGCTCGCGAAGTGAAAATCAGGGTTAGGCATTCAGTTGCGTACGTGCGTACGTGTGGCATACAACAACAACAACAACATGCATTTTAAGGCCATTTTCCCTGCTAGAGCGGGGGTTAGCCTTGCGGTCCCCATGACAATCTTCTCCATTTTGCCCTATTTTCTGCATCTCTCCTTGTTAACCCCCTTGCCCGCATTTCTTCTTCCACCATCTTTAGCCAAGTCTTTCTCGGTCTTCCCCGTCCTCTAGTTCCTTCTACATTAATTTCCATCACTCTTCTCAACCAGTCACTTTCACCCTTCCTCAACACATGACCAAACCATCTCAACCTGTTCCTCTTCACAGCATCAATCATAGGCAATATTCCCATCATCTTTCGCAATTCATCATTTGTCTTCCTCTCTCTCAACGATACTCTGCACATCCATCGAACCATTCGCATTTCCACCCTTTCCAGCCTTCGTTGCTGCTCTACGTTCATTACCCATGTCTCGCTCCCATAAATCATAACACTTCTCACACATGCAGCATACACCTTTCCCTTCAGCTTCAGCGACACTCTCCTCCTCATCAGCACGCCACTCAGTTCCCGAAACTTCTTCCATGCACATCTCACTCGAGCAACCGTTGCCGAGTCTGATCCACCTTCTCCATTCAGCATGTCTCCGAGGTAGCAAAATGTTTTCACACCTTCCAGCTTCACGCCGTCTCCAAGATCCAACTCAACATTTCCTCCATCTGCAGCTCCCTCTGTGCACACCTTACATTTGAATGTAGCTGCCACACTGGTAAATGACCCTCTCAGACCACTACATTTTTGATGAACCCACTCAGCGCACATTGTACATTGAATGGAGTTCACTCCGACACCCTTCCTGCACACAGCACACGGCCACTTCCCAGTTCGTTCCACCTCACCACATGCTTTACCACTTGCCATCACCTTCGTCTTTCCGATATTCACCTTCAGACCTTTTGTCTTCACACATTCCTTCCACTTGTTCATCTTTTCCTTCAGTCCATCCATACTTTCCGCAATCAACACCAGATCATCTGCATACAACTCCCACGGTAAACCCTCCTTTATGTTCCGAGCCAGCACCTCCATCACAGCTACAAATAGTAGTGGACTTAGTACCGACCCCTGATGCGCTCCCACCTTCACCTCAAACTCACCACTGTTCCCATCCTTCGTCCTTACAGCTGTGCGCGCTCTTTTGTACATTGCCATCACTACTCTGATCAACCATTCCTCCACTCCTAACTTCCTCAATGCCCATGTCAATACTTTGCGTGGAACCCTATCGAATGTTTTCTCCAGATCAACAAACCCAAAAAACAACTTCTTCCTCTTCTCCATGTACTTCTCCTGCAACTGCCTCACAATGAAAAGTGCATCTGTCGTTCCACTTCCTGGCATAAATCCAAACTGCATTTCGACGATCTTCACTTTCTTCCTTATTCTCCCCTCCAACACCCTTTCCAATACCTTCATTCCATGCTCCAATAACTTTATCGCTCGGTACGAGCCACACTCCAGAGGATCACCTTTCCCCTTGTATAGAGGGACGAGGGTACTCAGTTCCCAGTCCACTGGAATGCGGCCTTCTTTCGCCACCAGATTACAGATCTCTGTCATTCTCTTCACACCCCAACTTCCTGCTGCCTTCAACATGTCTCCCACCACTCCCGTCAGCCCTCCCGCTTTTCCACTCTTCATTGCTTTTATCGCTTCCTCAACTTCCTTCTCAGTTATCGTCTCTGCCGGTCCTAAAACTGGGTTACTCTCTATGTTGCCATCCCATTCATTCTCTGTATTCAACAGCATTTCCATATAACCTTTCCATCTTCCTTTAATTTCATCTGGGTCGACAACGATTTGTCCCACTTCATCCTTCAAGCAACTCACCCCCATCACATCACACCTCTCTTTTGCTATGTGCTTTGCAATCCTGAATACTGCTTTCTGACCCTCTTCCGAATCCAAGCGTTCTCCAAACATTTTCCTACATGCCTCCTGCGCCTTTGCTACCTCTTTCTTTGCAGCCTTCCTGGCTGCCTTATAACTTTCATGCTCTGCTGTTTCTGCTCCCGTACCCTTCGCCTTCTGCCACTCCTTGAACTTCTTCCTCTTCTCGTCAATCCTCTTTCCAACTTCATCATCCCACCACCATGTTTCCGAGTGGCTCGGTGGTCCTTTTGTCCATCCACATACCTCACCAACGGCTCCCAACAGAGTAGCTTTCATTGACATCCAACCACTTTCAAGCTCAACCACATCATCCTCTACCCTACTCAGCCTCTCTTTTAATGCCTCCCTTACTGTCACCTCTTTCAACCTCCACACCTTCAATCTTGGTTGGTACTTCACCCGCCGAGCTCTCCTCGCACCTTTCACCCTTATGTCGCAGACAACCAAGTGGTGCTGTGAAACAGCCTCCTCCCCCGGGATCACCTTTGTGTCCCGGAGGTGCCCCCTATCTCGCCTACGCACTATCAGGTAGTCAACGGTTGTCATCGACCCACCTGACGTGTATGTAACAAGCTTATTATCCTCTTTCTGGAACTGAGTATTACAAATCAACAAATCAGCTCCATCAGCAAACTCCAAAATCCTTTCACCTCCTCCATTTCTCACACCATATCCGTAACCCCCATGAACTCCCTCAAAACCATCCATACTCCTTCCCACATGTCCATTCAGGTCTCCTCCCACCACAACAACTTCCTCATCTTTCACGTTTTCCATCAGCTTCTCTATCGCACACCAGAACTTGTCCTTCTCTTCATTGCTTCGACCAACCTGCGGAGCATATCCCGAGATGACGTTCACCAAGAGCTTTCCAATCATCATTTTCACCATCATCAACCTATCACTCACTCTAGTCACACTCACCACACTGTCGACAAACTCCTCAGAAAACAGGACACCAACACCATTCACGCCCTCCGGGCACCCTTGCCACACAAACTTGGATTTCTGTCCCTGCCTACCCTTCACCATTCTCACACCACTTCCCTTCCATCTCGTCTCTTGCACACAACATATGTCCACTCTTCTTCTGACCAATACCTCCACCACTTCTCCTGATCTCCCTGTCATTGTCCCTACATTCCATGTCCCAAACCTCAGAAACCGATCTCCGTGTGGCGTGTGGCGTGTCTGGAAAAAATACGTGTCTGCATTTTTGGAATTCATTTTCTCGGCAAACGTTGGTCCGATTGACACGGAAATTTACCATAGGAGCGCCTCCACCTGTAGAATTTTTTTATTCATAATTATGACGTGATATGTCACGTGGTACAGACGCCATCTTGGAAAAACGTTACACCTCTATCTCCCAAACCGCTCAATGGAAAAAGTTGAAACCATACTCATTTTCAAGTACTCCCCATGGAGAATAGGTTATGATGATGATGACTTCATCGGTGCCTTCCATATGACGTCATAATTCAACAAGTACAATGCTTCATCTGATCAGTATGATTTTTTTTTTCCTCAGCAACTGTTAGTCCGATGGACACAAAATTTGTACCATAAGAGCTCCTCCTCCTGTGGAATATTTGAATGATAATTATGACGTCATAGGTCACGTGGTACAAGCGCCATCTTGGAAAAATCGAAAAATGTTGCACCTCCATATCTCTGAAGGCACTCCATGGAAAACAAGTACAAAAAGTTTTAATTAAAACAAAAGCCGCGTCGATGTTACACAATGCCTAGATGCAGCTGTGCCTATAACGTCGATGTTATAGGCACAGGACATTCCTATTGATTCGATTACTTGATGTTATTTTTGTGCAAAGTGAAAATATATCTCGGCAATTTCCCGTGTGTGGCGACGAATTTTTAATATATCTCGGCATTTTCCCGTCTGTTATTTCAGGTCTGTATGTGTGGTCTGTCTGTATGACTTTTGTATTTGTTTGACTGTATTTCTGTATTTCCCGTCTGTATTTCCCGTCTGTATTTCCCGTCTGTATTTCCCGTCTGTATTTGTATTTGTATTTGTATTTGTATATCTGTATTTCCCGTCTGTATGACTGACCATGCCGCGATTTAAAAAAAATATATCTCGGCAATTTCCCGTGTGTGGCGACACGTGAACGAAGCTATCCTCTCTCCACATTATTGTGACGACGTATAAATTAAATATTTCATCGTGACGATTGTCATCAAATGGACGAATTTTTAATATATCTCGGCATTTTCCCATCTGTTATTTCGGGCGGTGTATGACTGACCATGCCGCGATTTAAACAAAATATATATATCTCGGCATTTTCCCGTCTCTTATTTCGGGCGGTGTATGACTGACCATGCCGCGATTAAAAAAAAAAAAAATCTCAATGGACTTGAAGTTACAGGCCTTTGAGAATTCATTTCGTTCTATAAAGGGCAACTTTCATCGGATTTTCTTCCCGTTTTTTTTCAACCGAGTCTAAAACTATGTTAGCGACTGTGAAAAATGAAATGATATATCGAATTTGATTTGAAAAAAACTGTGTGAGAGAGGAAGACACCACGGGCCTACAAAACAGGCCTCAAAGCTATGCGAGTTAATAAAATGGTGGATATTTGTTTATATGAAGGCTCTCCCAGAATGGGTGGAGCTATGGTTCCCAGAATGGGTGGAGCTTTGAGGTTTTGTCTTCTCTGCAAGAACAAGAACAAGAAGAAGAACAACAACAACAACAGCACAGGGCACTCTATGAGCAGCGTCTGCGACGCGGCTAAAAATAGTAACATGGCTCATTGTAAAGAACTCCGTATGGGGAATAGGTGTTGTTAACGACGTCATTGGTGTCGTAATTTTGACATCATAATTTGACATGGACAACGCTTAGTCTGATCAGTTTGAAATTTATTGAGCGTGATCTATGCAACAATTATATTACAGAATATAAATTTATGATGTGATCACTGACGTGGCCTGGCAGCCATATTGGATCAAAGAAAAAAAAAAGTTCAAAAAACAGAAGAGTTGTCTCGCACCAAGTTGACTGTGCAGGGTAAGTATTCTAAGAATACCATCTAGTTCTAGTTGTTTTCTTTATTACCCTCGCCTGAGGAGAGGGTATTGCATCTGAGTCCATTTGTCTGTCTGTCTATTTGTTACTTGGGAATTTTTTATTTATTTAAGAAAAGTATGTTGATCACTCCGGTTTGTGTGTTTGTTTGTCTGTCTGCTCACATATACTTGCCTACAGGTCACAATTTTAAACCAATCTTCACGAAACTTCACCAAATTATAGAGTTCGTGATCAGACAAATTCCTATATATATTCGAGGTCAAAAGGTCAACAAAGGCCAAAGGTTAACCACTTTTTTTCAAACTTCTAAAATCCTAAATTTTCATCCGATTTACTTGAAATTTAAATAGGATTTTCATATCAGCTACCTGAA
The DNA here is from genome assembly GCF_964187855.1 of Myxine glutinosa. Lineage (NCBI taxonomy): Eukaryota > Metazoa > Chordata > Myxini > Myxiniformes > Myxinidae > Myxine > Myxine glutinosa. The sequence continues at coordinate 22,377,557 of NC_136266.1, read as the reverse complement.
TTCAACCACCCACTATTTTGGAGATCAACATAGGCCAAAAGGTCAACAAAAGCCTAATTTCTAAAATTGTCAATTTTCATCCGATCAACTTAAAATTTGAAGATGATTTGCATATCAGGTCACATAATTCAACCAACAATTATTTGAGGTCAAAAGGATGCTCCACTGAGTGCCATTCTACTTTGTTCTGTTTTGCCAAGTGTCGCTCTATGAGTGCTTTTTCATCTGTTTGTTTGTCCGCACAGAATAAATGATTTTCTCTTCAAACGTTGGTCCAATTGACAGGAAATTTTCACCATAGGTACAACTCCACCTGTATCATTTTTAATTATAGTTATGACGTCATAGATCACATGGAATGGGCGCCATCTTGGAAAAACCGAAAAACTTTGCACCTCTATATCTCCGAAAGCGCTGCATAGAAAAAATTGAGACATGGCTTATTGTAAAGAACTCTTCATGGGGAATAACATATGTTATTGAAGATGTCATAGGTGCCTCCATTATGATGTCATAATTCGACAAGTACAAAACTTCATCTGATCAAGATGAAATTTATTGAGCGTCATCTAGGGATAAAGAAAGAACCACCTTTAGAGGCCATTTTCCCCTGCAAAGCAGGGGTTGGCCTTTTTCGGGCACCATGGTCCCCTTTTTGAAGCAATGTTTTATGGCCGGATGCCCTTCCTGCCACCAACCCTGATAGTCGACTCTTGCGACACACAGGGAATTACCAGTGAACTGGTACTCAATTTGCCGACCTCGGAAGGATGACAGGCTGAGTCAACCCCCCTGGCGTTAATTCAGCGATCGACCAGGATTCGAACCCAGGATCCTAGGATCCCAAGCCGGCACCCTAACCACTAAGCCAACACAAGGCTTTATCTAGGGATAAACTGGTGGAGAAAAAAAAATGATGATGTCATCGGTCGTGTGGTTCAGCCGCCATATTTGTTTTAACATAAAAGCCTTAGAAACCACTAAAAACATGTCCTGGCAAGGGTCTGCAATCTCTGTTTGCTCTTGCTTATTGGGTATTTTGAATGTCATGTCGTGGAAAGACCTATTAAGCTGCTGTTTACACCTTAACATGGAAACATGGGAATTCTTCTGGGTTCTTTGTCGTTTTAATTATCCTAATCAACTCAGGAGATCATGATGATCATTTTAGTGTAACACATTCTACATCAGGAAGCTCTAGTAGAAATCCACAAAAAAACATTCCCCCACTCAAAATAACAACATGCTCTTGCTAAAACAAGGAAAAATGAGGTTAGTAAGGTAGAAATGTTTTTACCTGTAAACACTAACCTTATCGCTGCTGCTGCCGGTGCTGCTGCTTCATTCTCGGTTTAACTTTCAAATAAATTTGTACCTTTTAGAAAACTTTCACGTAATTTCTTATCTGCTTTTACATTTTCTGCCTCACTTAGAAAATTTCCTTTCGTTGCTTCTGGCTAACTTTGCCGAGGTAGGCCGTAACATAACGTCAGCTCCATTGATGACGTGTGTGTGTCATTTAAAAAAAGAATTATGACCAACGAACAAGCGCTGACTAGATCGATCACATGTCGTCATGTGGGCATCATTTAAAAAAAAAACCTACGAACGCGAGTGTTGACATAGTACTCTATGATTGGTCGTCATGCAAACAATCATAAAGTTCCGCACCTAAGAAGGACAATTAAAGTGCAACCAGTTATATTGTGGCGGACACAATGCCAGCGGGTAATAATTCCGCGCACCAGTGGGCGACGCGAGCGACCGGGCGTGGAAGCACGGCTCGGGCCACGCCCGGAGCAAAGGCGTCACGAGGCGCAGGGTTGAACTGGAATGCATGCCCCGCCTTTCGGCCGACAGGCCACGCCCGAGGGCAAGGCGTGGCCTCGGGACATATATGCGGGCTCGAAAGTCGAGCCCGCCCAGTGCTTACGTGCGAGCCTTGAATAAAGTGTTTTGGTTTGTACACGCGTTGTGGCCTACCTTCTTGGCAAACGAGTTGTGTGTGCACAGCACCACAATATAATGGTTGTGTGGTGAATAAGTGGTGAATATTATGGCTCCTATCCTCAGAAGAAAATATTCCGTGACAATTCTATATAAACCAACATCTTAGCTCGTGAAAGCGACTCCATGTGGAATATTCAGCCCAACTTCATCTTCATACAAGACTCTGAGGAGGATATGTGAAACTGGTACTGCTGGGGATAGAAGCAGTTGAGGAAAAAAAACAAAAAAAAAAACCCACCTTTAGAGGCCATTTTCCCCCGCAAAGCTGGGGTTGGCCTTTTTCGGGCACCGTGGTTGTTGTCGTTTTTTTTGGTCCCCTTTTTGAAGCAATGTTTTACGGCCGGATGCCCTTCCTGCCGCCAACCCTTTTTTTGTCGCCTTTTACGACAAGCAGGGAATTACCAGTGAACTGGTACTCAATTTGCCGACCTCGGAAGGATGAACAGGCTGAGTCAACCCCCCTGGCGTTAATTCAGCGATCGACCGGGAATCCGGGATTCGAACCCAGGATCCTAGGATCCTAAGCTGGCACCCTAGCCGCTAGCCCAACACCAGGGATGCCAAATGAGGAAGAAAGGCCAAATTCTCCAAAAGAGATGTTGAGTACCTCAAGGTATGTTCACTATGTGATAGACGATTATCCAATAGACACCTTGTGGGTGAACCAGCTGAAAGTATGGGTGTGAATGTTTTGTCAAGACCATTAAGGTATACATTAGCACGTGGTTTTAATGGATGCGCAGCTACCCAAAAGCTTTGGCTGCTGAGAAACAACCGAACGAAAAGGCAGAAATGGTCAGCAAAAACGATACAGTGGGATGAGCAAACCTGGAAAAGGTGGTCTTTACAGAGGAGTCAAAGTTTGAATTGTTTGGCAATAATTCATGGCAGTATGTTTGAAGGAGCAGAAGAGATTAGGAGAAGAGTTTGAAGAGCAGAAGGAGGAGAAGAGTTTGAAGGAGCAGAAGAGCGGTATAACAGTCAGTGTATTACAGCTACAGTGAAGCATGAGGGTGGATCAATACAAGTGTTGGGTTGCATTTCAGTCAAGAGTGTTCTAGTTTTACATAAAATCGAATTTATACTGACGACTGACAGGTACAGGTAGGTTCTGATCCATCTTGCCATCCCACGAGGAATGTTCCTAATTGGGTGGGGATTCATCTTCTGACAGGACAGTGACCCCACGCATCCAGCCAATGTGGTGCAAAACTATCTGGAACATAGAAGATTGATGGAATTCTCACAAAGATTCCTTGGCCTCCACAAAGTCCTGAGGTGAACATCATTCAGGCTGCATGGGGTTTTATACAAACTGATTTATTATCCCCACGCTTTTTGAACAAAATAGGGGCAATGCCCCTGGGCTCGCCTGGTACAACCAAGGAACCACTGGTAGGCATGAATGACCGATGAAATATGTAACGGATAGGAAATTAAATAAAGTACCTATTTGGGGGGGGGGGGGGGGGGGGAGGGGCAAACCCCTGATTTTTTACAATGTCGTGAACAAACATTAGTCCATCGTGGGTGAGGAAGATTGTGGTCAAGTTTCAACAAAATCATGTGTGTAGTTTCAGATAAGTTCCGAGTGTTTGCATACAGCCTGACTGAGTGACATATGGGCACCACACAATGCGAACACCTCAACCGAACAATTTTTGTTTCAGGTGAGCTAAAAATGGGGGATATTGTAATCGGCTCCATCTGTGTCTGCTCGTCACACTATCTCCTCCTAAACGGTTGGACAGAAATTCACCGAACTTGGTAGTTATGATCACCGCACGGCACAAAGGTGCAAGAGCAGTATCATTTTGGCCCCGCCCGAGAGGTCAAAAGCCAAAAAATGCAATTACGGGCACATTTTAAAACCGTTTTTAATAAAACTTTGTATCTGCAATCAACATTGGGTCAATCCTGGTGGAACTTTTTGCCATCTTTCAACTTTGCTTTTGGTGGGAAGTGTGGGGATTTGTGATGGTGACTTCGCTCTAATTTTGTAATTATGCATAATTTTTGTAATAATGCATTGTGTATGTATTATATACATCTCTCAATTATGGTTTCTCATTATTTGTGCATATAATTTATGTCTTTCCATAATTAGTTCCAGTACTGTATTTGGTTCTACTTTATTGATACCTGTGAATATGTAGCGGCAATATGTATTCTTCTTCTCCTTCAAATTATGAATTTCAGACTACCAATCTGGTTTCCGTACGGGTTTTGTCAACGATGAACATTTGACATTCCCAATCATGGTAATGGCCTGCGCCTTGAATCCCAAACAAGAGGTTGAAATACAAGCAACAGAGGATGGCGAGACAGACAGATGCAGAAGTCTCAAGTGAATATTTACAGAAAGTTTCAGTGATTTAAAGTTTCCATGCCAACATTGCGCTGGGTTTGACTTTCCAAGCTTACCTTCTTCATGGTACTCCACAGTATAGCTGGAGATGGGACAGTTCCCTGTGATAACTGGTGTGTACCAGCGGAGCAACACCGAGGCGCTGCTCCTATTCTGTGCTACAGGACGGCCGGGAGCACCTGGCACACCTGCTCGCCACACCCCACAGCAAAAATAACGACACCATGTTGTAGAGGAAAGCAAATCAACAAGTTAAAGTAAAACAAAATCAATATTCAATGAACAAATTGCTTGATCTGATCATTTTTCACGTCATATCCTACAAACACAAACAATTGGACCATTAATCAATTAATGCACCTTCATTGATTTTACAATCAATAACCTTGGAAGCAGCCAAGTCTTGCCACCGGGTCTATGATTGGGGGTTTAACATCACAGGGATGTTTAAAAGCCAATTATGAGCTGACAAACACATGTCATGTCACATGTGTTCCAAAGCCAATATTAGAGACAAGACATACGACAATTTAAATTTGTAATCATCGTTTCATGCTGATATCAACATGATGATCGATTCGAGAAAACAAATTTCAAAATCTAAAACCTATGAGCGCAATTCTCGCAAAACAAAACTAGAGAGTTCATAGAATATATTTTTTTCATAGTTCATAGGAATAAACGCGTGCAATGTTCAAGAATATGCAGTGCTTCAATCGAAATAAAATAATTATTTTAAAGTACGTTTTATAAAAATTCTCGAAGTTTAGCACCATTGATGTAGTCTTATACACCACCTTATTTAACATGTCCAAGTACTGCTAAACTGGAGGTTCTTAGAAGTGACAACAAGGCGAGTTGTGTTCTACAGTGTTTAAGTATATAATTAATTAATTGACATATGGGGAAAATTACACGCCCAGACCAGGAATCGAACCCAGGTCCTCTGGTGAACCGTACCAGTGGTCTGGGCGTGTAATTTTCCCACATATGTCAAGTAATTAATTATAATCTTGTTCGTTTATATAATTGTGTTTCTACGCCTCCAGTGGTGTTTGTAATAGCGGACATAGATTTGTCCCCCCATTGGAGGAAGACCCCCACGTGTTCAGGCCGTTGGTGCTCCTATGGTCGGCAGTGAGTGCCCCGGAAGCATTGACAGAAAGAGAGTGGCAATCATATGTGTGGGAAAATTGCATGCTCAGTCAGGGTCACTCAGATCGCTCAGATGGCAGAGCACTGGAACAGTTTTCCAGAGGACCTGGGTTTGATTCCTGGTCTGGGCATGTAATTTTCCCACAAATGTCAATTAATTAATTCTAATCTTGTTCATTTATATAAACCAGGGTGGGGGGGGGGGGGGCGTTGGACCATTGTACCAATGTAGCATGCCTGCCTGCCAGACTCAGGGGGGTATTTTGGGTCCTCTGGGTCCTTTTGGGTTGTCATGGACTTTTGGATCATTAAGGACTTTTGGGTCTTTTGCGTCCTCAGGGACTTTTGGGTCATCTGGGTCTTTTGGGTTCTCGAGGACTTTTGGGTCCTCGGGGACTTTTGGGTCATCAAGGACTTTTTGGGTCATGAAGGATTTTTGGGTCATCTCGGTCTTTTGGATCCTTGGGAACCTTTGGGGCTTTTGGGTCCTCAGGAACTCTTGGGTCCTCGGGGACATTTGGGTCATCAAGGACTTTTTGGGTCCGTGGGGACGTTTGTGTCTTTTGGGTCATTAAGGATTTTTGGGTCATCTGGGTCTTTTGGGTCCTCGGGGACTTTTGCGTCATCAAGGACTTTTTGGGTGTTTGGGGACTTTTGGGTCATTAAGGACTTTTGGGTCTTCTGTGTCTTTTGGGTTCTCAGGGACTTTTGGGGCTCTTGGGTCCTTCGGGACTCTTGGGTCTTTTGGGTCATTGGGGACTTTTGTGTTATTAAGGACTTTTTGGGTCCTTGGGGACTTTTGGGTCATTAAGGACTTTTAGGTCATCTGGATCTTTTGGGTCAAATTCAGTGGCAAAGTACCTTACTGCAAAACTACAGGTTCGTTTTCTGACACGTTCAGATTCCTGTTCAAAATAGAACATTCAATTGATATTAAGTTGTTCCTCAATCATACACTGATGTTTGTAGATGGACAGACAGAGACAGAGACACAGAGAGAGAGAGATACAGATATGAATCAATTATTTAACCCAGATTTTTGCTTAGCGTCGTGTGTGGGGAAACTGTTTTAGTTGTATACTAAAAACTTCAGGCCATGTCGGAGTAGTTAGAAACCACAGGATGCACTCACCAGGTTATGAAGAACAAATAATTGTGAGCATGCACACACCTTGCACACGCAGCGTGGCCGATGAGATCGTCGACCCTATCTCGTTCATGGCCGTGCATGTGTATATACCACCATCCTGCGGGGTCACGTTGTATACTTTCAGCACGACCTCACCAGAGTCGCTGGAAGGAAAGGACATTCATGGAATGATACTTGTGCGGCCCAGAAAGATATCCATTTGGCAAATAATTCTTGGACATACAGGAGGAACTCGACAGAGAGGTGAGCACAACATGAGCAGAGTTCTCAGGTGTTAGAGGTGAATTTCAAGGGTTTATTTGTGTCTTTCAGAGAAACTGAATCGTTTTTGGAATAGAATATTATCAAAGGTATATATTTCTGAAACGGTAAGAAAAAAGTAAAATGTGAGAATAAGGGGCGAAGTGTGAAGAAACAGGAGAGGAAGAAGAAGCGGTGACGACTGCGGCAGCGAAGTGAGGAACAAGTACGTGGGAAACAAAATCAGTGAGAAGACAAGTACAGGTACATTCAAAGTACACCGCCCCCCCCCCCCCCCCCCATGCCAAATAATTAAATATCCTCCAGTGCGGCATTGCCGGGGCGCCTAACAATACCGCCGTGCAGCTCATATAGACTGTATTTGGAGGGAGAGGTGCACAATATTTGATTGATTAATTGCATAATTAAAATCAATAAAACATTGTCATAAAATATTTTCTTAATCAATTGGCTAATAGCATAACTAAACCAATAGTGCTTCATCTGAAGATGTAACTTTTGGAAATTTTAATAAATAAGTAATTAATAGAAAATTTCAATAATTAATTTATTAATGAATAAATAATTAATCCATTAACTGATTAATCAATAAATCAAAAATACCCTTTACAGCCAAATCACTTGGTCATTGTCATGTCAAAATATTAGCTTCCAAGCTCAAAAGGTGCCTGAGATATTGCCCAGATGAGAAAGAAAATAAATAAATTATTAATAATGAAAACAAAGAAATAATAATCATAAAAAAATTAAATAATTAATCAATTGGCTAATATAACACATAAACCACCACCATTTTATCCGAATCTGTAACTAAAAAAATAAAATAAATAATTTAGTCATTAATCGAATAATTAAATAATTAACCGATTAATTGATTAATCAATAAATCAAAAATAGCCTTTACAGCCAAATCACTTGGTCATTGTCATGTCCAAAGTCCAAATATCAGCTTACTAGTTGAAAAGGTGCCTGAGATAATACCCAGAAGAGAAAGGAAACAAGTACAGATACATTCAAAGTACACCGCCCCCGTGCCACATAATTAAATATCCTACAGCGCGGCATGGCGCGCGGCATGGCACCCGGCAATACCGCAGTGCAGCTCATTGAGGCTGCATTGGGAGGGAGAGGTGTACACTAATTGATTGATTAATCGTATAATTTAAATCAATAAAAGATTATCACAAAATATTTTCTTAATCAATTGGCTAATACCATAACTAAACCACTAGTGCTTCATCTGAAGATGTATCTTTTAGAAATTTAATTAAAGAATTCATCAATAAAAAATTAAATAATTAATTGATTAATCAATAAATAATTAATCGATTAATCAATAAATAATTAATCGATTAAATGATTAATCAATAAATCAAAAATATCCTTGATAGCCACATCACTTGGTCACTCATGTCCAAATATTAGCTTCCCAGCTCAAAAGGTGCCTGAGATATTGGCCAAATGAGAAAGAAAATAAATAAATGATTAATAATGAAAATAAATAAATAATAATCATGAAAAAATTAAATTATTAATCAATTCGGTCAGAGAACACATGAACCACCACCATTTCATCAGAATCTGTAACTTAAATTTTTTTTTTTTTAGTAATTCATCGAATAGTTAAATAATTAATGGATTAATTGATTAATTAATAAATCAAAAATAGCCTTTGCGGCCAAATCACCTCGTCATTGGCATGTCCAAATATCAGCTTCCTAACTCAAAAGGTGCCTGAGATAATGGTCAGAAGAGAGGAAATTTGATTAATTAAATAAATACTTAATTAATCGCTAATAATTAAATAACTCCTCAATTAATTGATTAATCAAAAAACAAAAAATAACGTTTTTGACAAAGGACTGACTCACTACTGTGCCGAAATTTCAGCTTCCTAGCTCAAAGGATGGCTGAGATATCGCCCGGACAAACAAACAAACATGAAAGAAAACAAGAAAACAACCAGAGTGAAAACTGAGTACTCCCTTTCAGCGTGCGTCACTGCCGAACCCCTTTTGGTGCCCGGCAATGACGTTTTGCAATGCCTGGAGATGGCGTAGGAAAGGTGCGGTGTACAATAAATAAGTACGAAATAAATTGGTAATAATTAAATAACTCATCAATTAATTGATTAATCAAAAAACAAAAAATACCGTTTTTGCCAAAGTACTTGCTCACTTTTGTGCCCAAATGTCAGCTTCCTAGCTCAAAGGATGGCTGAGATATCGCCCGGAAAAACAAACAAACATGAAAGAAAACAAGAAAACAACCAGAGTGAAAACTGAGTACTCCCTTTCAGCGTGCGTCACTGCCGAGCCCCCTTCGGTGCCCGGCAATGACGTTATGCAGCGCGTGAAGATGGCATAGGAAAGGTGCGGTGTACAATAGTTTCTGTCTTCTAGGTTGAGTTCACGATACAAATGATCAACATGGCATTAGGCCCAAACAGGAGCACTATAAACCCCGACACAGTGTTGGTTACACTCACTTGTACATCGATGAATACTTGCTGCCATGAGATAGACATTGATGACTCGGGCCACGCCAGGTAATGGTTGCTCGAGGGCGGACACACACCTTGCAACGCAAAGTAGCCATCTCACCCACAGCGCAGCTTGCATCTTGCACTGGGTGCAGAAATTCTGGTGCCACTGCATCACGAGCACATCGGCAGCATGAAAACGGATCATTATTTCAATCACAAACACAACTTTGTAACTTTCCATAGCACGATATCTCAAAAAGTTATGGACAGATTATGACAAAACTTAGTGGATTAGTCAGGTAAGTGACAAGAAGAAGCCGATTAGATTTTGGTTCAGGTCCGGATGCAGATCCGGCCTATCAGTGGGATACAAAACGTAAACTGTTTAGCCTGGTGAAGGTGTGTTCTCTACCGAGTGCAGTTCTAGTTTCCTCCGACACCAAAGGTGGATGGAGGTTATGTTTTCAACCCTGTCTGTCTGTTTGTCCGTTTGTGAAATAATTATCTCAAAAAGTTGTGGACAGATTCGGACCAAATTTGGCAGAGATGTAATGTATGTGACAAGGACTGAATGATTCGATTTTGGTGAAGATCTGGATTCGGATCCAGTTAGTAGAATTTTTAAAGTAATTCTTCACCATTGGGAGATATGGCCAACCAGGTGGAGGTGTGCTCCCTACTGAGTGCCGTTCTAGTTCCCTTTGTAACAACCTTCCAGTCACATGCCAATGTATGGAGTGAGAAGAGCGCTGAATCTCAAGAGCACGTCTGAGATGCTAGTTATATACATTAAAACACTCGAACAGCAAAGAAAAATTTAAATATTCCAACTAGCAGCGTTAATTGACTCGAAAAGGATTACATTCTGTGGTAACCTCGTTATAAATGGTGGACAATATAAAACATATGATCATACTCTGTATCATTTGAGAAGTGTCTGCTTGTGTTTTTGTTTGTTTAACTGAGATGCACTCCTGAACCGCTGGATGGAGAATGAGTGAAAAACTGGTGGTTGTGCTCGGGGTGTGCAGAGGAAGTTAGAACTACCATGTCAAACATGTTTTAATCATGGCATCATGCTGATAAAGAGAGAACACCAAAGTAGAGATGCTGAGACTAACAAACATCGCGAAGATATATTTGTCAAAAAACAACAACAACACTTACTCCCGGAAAATGAAACTGCCAAGCAAAACTTATTTTAACATTATGAGAAGTGTTTGTTTGCTTGCTTAACTTCAATGCACTCCTAAACTACTGGACAGAATGAGTTGAAAACTGGTGGTTGTACGACATAAGTTTCCTACATGTCAGGGTGTTGGTTTTCGGCAGTAAAAACAACAATATAGCTCCTGGGTTTTGAGGTTGGAGGAGTACCCAATTCTCTCAAGGTAAATATGCATCCTATAGCGCCCCCTTGTGGAATCTGGTGTTACATGTCATACAGGAGAGCTCATAGAACACCAAACGCTGAAATATATTGTGAAACAAGCAAATGGGTGGCTTAGTCTTGGCCTAACAGTTGAGGTGGCTGGCTTAAGTTATTAGGGTCTTGAGTTTGAGCCCCTGCCGTGCAGTTCAAATAACACCAGGTGGGTTGGCTCAGCCTGACAACCTTCCAAGGTCAGAAAAATGAGTCCCAGCTAACTGGAAAAAGGGGAACTGCATCAGTGACACAGCCCTGCCTCCAGAAAATGCGGCAACCAGCAGCCACAGGCTGCGTACCAAACACCAGGACATGGGTGGGGTCAAAGAGCGGCAAATTTGAATGGTCGTCACAATGTAAAATGCCGTAATTTTTTGGTCAAGTCCTGATAAACGGAAGGGTTTTGTAAATGCTAAAAAGGCAATTTATGTTCTCCAGTGCTCAAAAATATCATTCAATTGAAATTAAATAACGATTTTAAAATTTGATGCAGTGACTTTTACATGACCCTATCTAACACGCTACATTAGTTCTTCGTGGCTGTTGTTTGGGTCCTTTATGACGTAACAGTAAGTTTCCTGTTTGGAATGATTTTCAATTTTGTTTCACTGCCAGACAGGCAGACAGAGTAAACAATATTGTCTCACACTCGTCTCCACACATGTGCGATCGGGACAAATTCAGAGCCAAAGTACTGCTGAACTGCAGATTCGTTTTCAGATTCGTAATTCGTATTTGAAATTAAGTTGTTCCTCGAAAATGACGTTTGTAGACAGACAGAAACGGAAAAATTGCTTAACCACACTTTTCGCTTCGCGTGCGCAGGGTAATAATAATCCAACATAGGGAAACATCATAAAACATCATAAAAGAGGGAAAATTATGGACAGGTTTTTTTTCTTGTAATCTTAACAAACAAACATGAAAGGTCTCATACCTTCGTAAATGTAGTTTGGGTTGAGAAGCTGTAAAACAACGAAAGATGCATGAATAAACAATATATTTTGTTGTGATACATTGTGGGTTAAACAAAAAAAATCGAAAACACTTTGTTGAACTGGAGAACAATTCAGATCCAAATAATCAATTTTCTGCGTCTTAAATATTTCCAATCCAAAAAACAATACATATGTGTGCAAGTTCTACTTACAATAACACGGACAAATATTCATGTCTTAGGACGAGGTGTTGGAAATACTTAAGAAAAAGATGGGAAATCCTCAAATAAGAAGTTATTTTATAAAATATAGACTATTTTTGATGGAATATACTTGTGTAGGCATCATTTCTATTCTATCATAAACCCTAAATTTAATCCTTTTTGCTTTTATGTTCATTATACTTTGCATTTTGTCATGTTATGTTTCCACATAACCAGCTGGTTTATGAGTTGGACATGTGTGACGAGTGCAGTCCATATTTGATGTATTTTTTTCTGTCTTTTATTATTTCCGCCACAAAATGTGGACGGAGGTCATGTGTTCACCGCTGTCTGTTTGTCTATCTGTCTGTGAACAGGATATCTCAAAAAGTTATGGAGGGATTCGGATGAAACTTAGTTGGGTGTTTGACAAGGACGAATCGATTGGACTTTGGTGAAGATCCAAATCCGGATCCAGATACGAGAATTTTTTGTAATTTTTAAGTGATTCTTCACCATTGAGAGATGGGACCAAAAATGATGTATGGCTTGATATCTCAAAACGTTTTGGACGGTTTATGACAAAACTAGGTGGATGAGTTGGTTGGTGACAAGTACAAGCCGATTAGATTAAAGTTCAGGTCTGGATCCAGATCCGGCCTATCAGTGGGATACAAATCGTAAACTGTTCAGTCTGACGGACGTATGCTCTCTACCGAGTGCCGTTATAGTTAGTGCGGGAGAAGGGGTTTTGCAATTACATCTGTGTGTGTGTGTATGTGTGTGTGTGTGTGTGTCTGTCTCTGTCCAGGCCGTAACTTTTTTTTAATCATTTGAACCTTTCTCATCAAATTTTCAACAAAGTTATATTATGAGAATATGGAGAAGACAAATTAATAATTTTGTCAAAAGGTCAAAGGTCAGCGTCACATAAAATCATTTTCATCCAACATAGCTTTATTCTGAGGGAGAAGACAAATAATGTGATCAAAAGGGCAAAGATCAGCGTCACATAAAATCATCAATTTTCATCCAATTGACCTAAAATTTAAAGAATTTGCATATTGGTTCACTGAATTGGTTCACCAATCAGAAGCTAGAAGCCAATTGCTTTTTATATCAAAATGTCAAAGGTCAAGTTTGCATAAAATTGTCAATTTTCATCCGATTGACTTGAAATTTGAGCAGGGTTTGCATATTGATTCACTGAAGCGTATTACTTTTGAGGTCAAAAGATCAAGGATGCCTAAAATCGTCAGTTTTTTGTACTTTTTTTTTAGTGGTTGTTGTTTGTCATGTTTAGCATGTGGAAGAAGAAGAAGAAGTCTGAGTACAAAGAGGATGCAGATGGGCTTTACATTTTGACATGCTTTCTAGTTTTATTTGTGGTGCTTCTAAATTTACAAACTTTAAACAAGGATCATCCACGAGTATGTACTGCCATGCAGTATTAGGCCTACAGAGAAAAGGCTTAATTTCCCACTATCAGAGTGAAAAGTGCAGAAGTGAGATCTCAACAAGTCAGAAGTAAGTGTCAAACGAGAGATGGTACAAACAGTAACAAATTGAAGGCAAAACAAGGTATGTGTGTGACTGTGTGTATATGTATATATATATATATATATATATTGTTATGAATTTGGGTAGTGATATATATAGAGCAGAATAGATCTGAGTAGGTACCATGCTTCGAAATGTCGCGGTAAGGAACACTACCTGTAATAAGTTCTTTATGTGTAGGCGTTTTGTCGGTTAAGATGTACAATTGTGAATCTACCAGGAGATTCGAGTGATAAGTACAGTAGGGGTTAAGGAGTAGAGCCCTTGTATGCCTCACCTGGTTAGCCAAACCTCTGTCCATTTTGGCACTGCACACCACTTAGACACTTAGTTAGGATCCCTTAGTACAACACTAATAACGCCCTTCTCCCCTGACATGACCTAGGAAGAAATCAGGCCAGAACACCGCCACACGGCCGCCACCATTTACACCTCCGACAGGCCTATCCACCTCGCATAGTATGTGCTATAAGACCAAGAACAAGAGCGCGCGGAACTGAGACACAGTGGGCGTACACCAGGCGAGCCAGCAAGTCGGTGGAGGCTCTGATTGGTAGGCAGTGCGCCAATGCTGACGTCACCGGCCGGGGATATTAACGAGGCTGAGCGCCATTTTTCGGGCAGTTGGATTCGTGGTTGAGTTCGAGTTCAGAACGAGAAAGTTCGTTTGAGGTGCGCACGAGGAGAGTTGGCAGATCCCGAGTGCAGAGAGAGAGCCCAAGTTGAGTTGGCAGTTCGCAGTTCGGCAGTTGAGCCATAGGGAGTTGCTGAACGCCAGTTGCTTTGGCCGCCGTCCAACACGCAGCTCCTTTCGTCCCGCAGCACGCCTCGCTCCAAGTTCCAAAGCCCCTAGCACCGATCACCATTGCGTCATTGCCATTGCGCCATTGCGCAGTCGAGTCGATACGAGGAGTTGTTTTCAGCAGCACGGTCGAGTCGTTCAGAGCTCCTGACCCGAGTCGGGCTGAGGCGTAGCCCGAGTGGAGCTCGCTGTCCTGCTGTCGACCTCGTGGTGATCGGTGCTAGGGGCTTTGGAACTTGGAGCGAGGCGTGCTGCGGGACGAAAGGAGCTGCGTGTTGGACGGCGGCCAAAGCCAATGACGAGACCAGATAAGGCCGAGCTCCGCGTTCACAATAACATAACGAACGTCCTGATTTTGGTATTCATATCCCCCCGTCTTGTATTCGATATCTGTGTGTGTGGGATCCGAAATTAGGCCTTAGATTACCGGCGCGTGCTTTTCCTGTCCTTGCTTTTCCTGAATAAACCCTTGTATTATTTATATATATATATATTCCTGAACACAGTTTTCCGGGTGGTTGATTTTAACAGTTAAGGCTGCGGTGGCTCTCGTAGCTCCCCTATTCCCGCGTGCTTGGGGTAACTTTTGGTTTTGGAATCCGCCATTGAGTTTTCGCCTCGGGAGTAAAGCCTTCGTGATCGGCATCCGCAACTCTGGTGTTCATCGGAGTTGCGCGACAATATATATATATATATATATATATATATATATATATATATATATATATATATATATATATATGTATATATATATATATATATATATATATATGTAATAGTGAGTAAAGTAATTTATGGCAGTAACAGCACAACGTGTACTGTTCAGCAATTCCCGAGCCAATACACGGGGATTCACCTAGCAAGGAGTCACAGCTCAGACGAAGAGTGACAGAGGAGTGGATTAAGAAGAAATTGGAAGGCTATTCATAACAAAAACTTGATCGCAGTGGAACCTTTAGTCCTGAAAAGTCTCCATAAAGGTGTGCCAGTTGCACTGTCCTTAACAGAACAGCACAATCCAATAAAAATTCAACACCCAAAATAAAATAATTAAGTTGCACACACCTTGAAAGGCCGTATTTGATATTCTTACTGGGATGCCAACTAAGCTGTTAGTGTAGCTTGTCACATTAGCTTTGGTTTAGTTTCCGGCCAGGTAGTGTTAAGCTTTGCCTTTTTTGGAATGTGCATAATGTATTTGCATGTTCATCCTTCATACTGTAATAACGAGATATTTCTCTGGACCTTTAGAGATTTTGAAGATATGCAGTGGCTTTTGTGGTTAATTTTCTCTTTAAACAAAGTGGTTAATCCCAGCGAAATTTATCAATGGGAAAATAAATGTAAACATTGTGGAAGGAATAAAACTTTAAAAACAAATAAATTGCTGCCATGAAGACAACAAATTGATTCTTAAAAACATGTCGGGATTTGAAAAAAACTGGTCCATACTACAACTTATACAAAACAAAAGAATATTTACCTTGTGATGAATGTAAGAGGGGAAAAAATCCAATACAGGAAAATGTAAAAAAAAACAAAAAAGAAACAAGAAGGTAAAAATAATAACATTAAAGGCTGAAAGCAGGAAGGTAAGATTAAAGTACCTCCACTTTAGTGTTAAGAAGCAAGTCATCAGACTCGGACTCCGGGGAGCGTGGTGACTCCTGGCCGGAGGGAGGCGTGTGGAAAAGAAATAAAATAAAAATCAGCGCCCAAGTAAGAAATGCCCATCAAGAGGGAAAGTCAAGATTAGAATCACCAGAAAAAGGAGCTTGGCTAGAAAGGCCTCGAGATGAGAAAGCGATTTAAAGCTGCATATTGATTACCTCCACCATTCCAGAACGATAATTATTTGGTTTTGTCCGTGGAATAATAATATATATTCTTGTCGAATCAAATAAGAGTGAGAGGACTCTGACGTTCCCCTGTATTAGTACCTTCACAATGACACTGCGACCACTTTTATGTGGGCTCCCCTCTTGGGGTGCCTGCTTGCTCTCTCGCTCCCTGCTGCTCCGTCGGCGGAGGCGGAACGCTGTGTGCCACGAAGATGACTTCCTGCTTCAGAAAAGAAGAGACATTTAAGTGAATAAATGATCAGCTGTCTGACTGCTAATCTCCCATTTACAATAAAACTCAATAAAAATCACATGCTTGGTCAGGGGTCGCCCAGATAGCTCAGATGGCACGGCACCAGCTGTAGATGCCGCTGGCCTAGCCACACCACCAACCAGCAAGCCACGCCTCTGCTCTACCCCACATGGCTCACGCTGTATTCCACCTGCAGCAAGGATGCTCCTTTGGTGATTTACATCGGTTCCTGCTGTGTCGTGCCAGGCACGGCCGGGGTATTATCAAGTCCTGTGATTACCCACTACTATCTACTGTCGTATGAGTGAAGGCCTTTAAGTTTAGGTAAATAAGGTTCAGTGTTTCATCCTTGGGCACGTATGATAGGTAAGGGTAAGGGGGCTTAATTAATAGCGTTATTCGTGATTGCTTCTTCCTTGTAATCCCTCCCGCCCCACACCCCCCTCACCTTGTGCCATTCTTTGCAATATATTTTAAACCGCACTTGTCCTTGGGTGAAGTCTGTTTGTCCTGGTGGCTTAATCTGGTGGCTTAAGTAAATCAGTTAAGGTCAATTGGCTGTTGGAGATGATCGGGTCATGTGACCAAGGTTTTCTCGGCTTTATTGGATTGATCATGTGCTCACCTATCGGAGTAGCACTCGCCTGGCTCCGCGGTTCCAATGGGTACGGTAGCGTAGATCAAAAGCAGTGATCCGATTCGGAGCTGCGGACTCACATGACTGCTGCGGTCATTTTAACACGACTCGCTCGATTCGTACTGAGCAACTGGAGCTACCGGCTGACCGTAACTACGTTTGCCGGAGTGAAAAGGCTCAGTTCTCAATAAGAAAAAATTGTTGTGTACTCAAGAGTACCTCTTGCTGAGAGACGAAACATCATGGTCAACGGACCATTCCCTTGACAGAGGGTATATGCTGCCGAAGCAATCTCTTGGCAATGTGATGTGCTGCTTGCGTGGAAGGTGTGACGCCCTTCCAATGGATGGTGCACACGTTCATGCCGCACCCTGCATGTGAAACACCAGGATGACCACCACCAGGATTTAACGGTGGGTTGAGATTCAAACCCAAGCTAGGCAGCTGAAAGGCGAATGTGCACGGTACCTTCAGCTATCCTGGCAGCCCGCGCTGAGAGACTACGGTTATGATTTATCGGCATTCGTTGTTTCCAAATGAAGAAAAAGAAAATTCTCAACAAAATGAAGCTTCCTATCGTTTTCAGCTTCTCCTCGCAAACAACTTCACTCTCTCCAATCCCACTCCTCCCTCCAGGTCTTCAAAACAGCTGTCCACCACCATCTCTTACCTTCCCCCATCCAAACCTTGATCTTTTCTACCCCCGTTAATTCACTCCAGATCCACTTTTTTGAAATACCGACTTCTTTCCTGGAAGTCCTAGCAGTGTCCACGTGTTGTTTTTTTTACCTCAACCCCCCATTCCCATGCATCCTCCCCCCAAGCCCTCTCCCTCCCACAGATCTCTTGATGTCCCTGCTCTCCATCTTGTTCTCCTGCTTCCTTTATCATGTTTTATGTTTTTTGTGTCAGTCTGTCTTTTTGTGATCAATGTTAGCTCTTACACGAGCCTCGATCTTCAACACACACAAAAAAATAACTTCCACAAAGTGCAAATCCAATCGGGAAAGAATTGCATTTGTTTATCGATCTTATTAACAATATTGGCCGTTTCACAACTTGTTTCACACATCCTTCCTTATTTGCCGCATCCTTTCTGGAGTTATTTAATTACTATCGAATTACTGCGTGCAGAATCCACTTGAAATAGAATTACTTTCAAATCATTCCTCATGCCTCTTTTAGGCTTTCAGTCTTCCCTACACATCCATTGCCAGCCTTTTCCTTCAGACACTGCCAACTTCCACATGATCAACATGTATTTTTTATCTTTCTGCGTCCCACCGTGACTACTTTGTGTAACCCTTTCTCGCTTTACAATGGGTGTTCACTTAGATATTGCAAAGGACAACATTTTGCTTGCATTGGTGTGAATCTGTAAAACTTCCTCTCTCCACATCTACAAACCAGACCAAAGATTATGTTGATTCATTCCATACTTTTCTTCAAATTCATCCTGCTATTTTTGCCAGGAAAATCTTACTATAATTCACCAAATGTCCGTCCGTCTGTCTGTCTGTCCGTCCGTCCGTCCGTTCCCAGGTACCGCAAAAACGGCTGAACCGATCGCAACTACATTTTGGGTGGGTAATCCTGGGACCCCTGGAGTAAAATAGGCTATATTGTTTTTCCAATTTCAGCTTTGGTCTCCAGCATTTTCAGGTTTGGACTCCCGCCTAACGTTATTGTCCCGGGTATCGCAAAAACGGCTGCACCGATCGCAACGATACACCTCCATGCCCGTGGGATTCCCACGGGTGACCCCACTAGTAGATTAAATTTCAATGGAGGAGGGGTTGGTCAGGGATAGGCAATTGCAATAATCCTGGAGAAACTATATTCAAGAGAAAAAAATCTACTTGTATTCGAAAATATGACCTGGTGTGCCCCTTCAAGTTTCGCATACGCATGGAGTTACTAAAAACTCAATAATCATCCACGTAATCTCACCTCATGGTTGTGTCATACGTGTCCCGGTTAGGAACTGGCGTTCCTGCATGGCCCAGCACATAGCCTGGAATCCAACCCTCCGCGGCAGGACAATCAGGTGTGGCCGCACGAAATACGAGGAACATGTTTTGTTGGTTCGTTGCGAGGACTTGCACCACATCGCCCTGGGCCACGCTGATCTCGTCCTCACGCACAGCCGAGTATTCCTGGGTCACGAGCATGCAGGTCGGGCTGCCAGCGGTCTCATCCCCTTGGGACTACGCGGTCACAGGTACAAACACAAAAATACACCTGTCACAATATCAAAAATGGAAAAAAAAAAACGTTTGCTTTGTTTCAGTTCTTTGTTACATTGGAGGTTATGCAGATACCACATCCAGTGCAAAGACATAAGGAGACAAATGAATTTCAAGGTCCTGTAGCAGACAATGGACAAACATGTATGGTAAATGGCAATGGATAAATACAAACACGGCATATAACCATGGTAAATGGCATTTAAACCTGGGTTTCCTGCATCGAGAGCCACATATTTAGATGGGAAAACTATAACCGGCCAACCCAAATGTATTACACTAGTACACCCTCTCACAATGGGGGCAAAGAGCTGTGCATTGAATAAAGGTCACGCATTGGATAAAGGTAGCTTTGGTTAAAAAGGTAATCAGATTTGTGGTTTCTAATTATTATTTTTTTACTTCGCCATTTCTTTTACTTCCGGTAGGGGTGCCCCAACAAAACAGCATGCTAAGCTATTTATACACGTCAACAGGCGTTTGTCCAAGATGGAAAAATCCCTCGGGGAAGGGGTCAAATTAAGTCTCAACAACATCCGTAGTGTATCCTTTAAAAACACCCCTGGCAAGTTTGGTTGAGATTGGATAAGTAACGACAGCATGCATCATGGTCAGAAAGACAGACACAATGAATGGCGTACTTTAGTATAATTCATGCATGAATAGTTGGTTCAAAAACAAAATCCTCAGTTCATTTTTTGGCCGACACCTTGGTCATAGTTTGCAAGTGAAATGAACACAATTAGCTGCGGGGCCGGCTCAAGGTGCAAAAAAGGGTTATTGTGAAGCCTTTTGATCTGACGAAAGACAAAATAAAAAGGAAGGAGAAATATTGGCTTTTCTCAACTTCTGAAAGATAAACTGAGGAAAGTATAAATTATAATTAATGGAAAGTGATAATTACGCTGCAATTTTTAGAGGTGAGTCAGTGGTGTATGCCTGGATTTTGCAATGATATTGAAGTGGTGATGAGAAATAAAAATCAACTCCCCAGAAACACACCTCAGTACTCAGTGACGACTGCTGAGAGTGGTCACTTATCGTGGAGCAGTTACTGAGACGGTCGGAATCACGACCAACGGTATGCTTGCGAAGGTGCCGTGGAAGTGAATCGCTGTCACTCAGTAGGCCAAACGAGCCATGCCGATTAGCAGGTGATGCAGGGTCCATACTCCAGAAACACCCCTTTGAGCTGGGGCTTGGAGGAGGAAATGGATGGTCCCAGGAATGAGATCCAGAAGATCCCAGAGAGGCTTCACGAGGAAGGTGGGATGGCGATGAAAAAGCCGGATGCAGCGGAGAACCTATGGGCGGTGATCCATATGCTGTCACCGGCACCTTGTCTGCAGATGTAGATTCCCTATTTATGCTGGCGCCCAACAGCTTGCTTCCACCATCTTGCACAGATTCCTTCAAAGCAGTTGGTTCGGTGCCAATGGGCATCTCAGTTGTGCCAGGTGCCGCAGGTGGTGAACCCAGTTGGAAGGGTTTCACTTGGAGAATTGCCGGTTCACAAATTGCATGTTTTGGAGAGTTCAGCAAGATTTGCGGATCATCTGAGCTCGATTGGCTCAGGCAGTCCTCGCTGCCAGAAGCTGAACAACGGTAACCGGTTCCTGGAGAAAGCTGGCGCTGACCCACATTGGTAGAGTTGAACAATCCGCTCTGAATACGCTGGTATTCAATAGGGGAAGTCAATGCTGAAGGGTATGCACAGGGTGGGGGTAAAAAAAAAATACCAGAGGTTACCTTCATATGATATCAGGTGCACCTGTGACCAGAAAGCCACCATGCACAAATCACATCTCCTACAAAAAATCCAATTACTTACTTAAATATAAATGATTTTGATGCGAGTGATTATATATTAGTTGTGGGACAGTCAAAGTATATACATATGTATATATGAATGAAATGAATGAATGAATGATCGTTTTAAGGCCATTTTTCCCCACTAGAGCGGGGTTTAGCCTTGCGGGCCCCATGACAATCATGGTTCCCTGTTTGAGGCAATGTTTTTATGGCCGGATGCCCTTCCTGACGCCAACCCTTGGTCACGCTCTTCGATGCGCAGGGATACGGTGTACCTATTCTAAATCGGGGTACACACCGTGATCATTCATCCCAGCAAGGTGGTACTCAATTTGCCGACCTCGGAAGGATGATAGGCTGAGTCAACCCCCCTGGCGTTAATTCAGCGATCGACCGGGATTCGAACCCAGAATCCTAGGATCCCAAGCCGGCACCCGAACCGCAAAGACAACACCAGGTCATATATATATATATATATATATATATATATATATATAGGTATATATATATATATATATATATACATATATGTCGAAAGATTTGCAGCTCAGGATTCATATTGTAAATGATAGCACACTGAGCGGTAAAAGGAATTTTAAAAATTTCTTTATTAACAGCCCAACGTTTCGAGAACAAACTAGTTCTCTTCGTCAGAGGCATTGAGTGTTGTGTTAACTGCTAAGTTCTGTTGGGGACGGTTGACGTCATGGATTGGTCCAAGTCCTTGCCAATCACAGGGCTTCCCTGCATTTAAATGACTGCCGTTTTTGACGTTGTAATTTATTGCATAGTACTTTGTAAGTGGGGTGTAAGTCGATGTGTCAGTTGATGGAGTTTTTATCAGAATACCAGGCCTCGATAATCTTGCAGTTCACTCTCAAAGATCCTGTGCCAAGGATCGTGGTCCGATTCCATGAGAATGTGGGTTGGTGTGTGTGTGTCGCAACTAATGACAACCTGTCTTGTCGTCTTGCAGCACGTTGGTGTTCAGTTAGCCTGTTGGTTAAAGTGTTTGTATGTTTGGCCCACATAATTGGCTTCACAATCTTCACATTGTATGTTGTAGATGACATTATTTCTGTCAAATTTGTTCACCTGGTCTTTTGTCTTTGACAGCTGTGCTCGTGAGGATGTTTGTGGTTTGTGGGTGATGTTGAAGTTGTACACACGAAGAATGCGGCTTGTGGTTTCAGATGCGTGTTGTATGTATGGAAGTGCCACCGTGTGTGGAGGTGTGGTTGGATTGTTGTTGCCGTAGTTGGATTTCCGGCGACAAGATTTGATAAATGCATTTGGGTCGTGGTTTTCTCACAGTAGTTGAGTGATGTGCAGCATTTTCATCCGGCGTTGTTCATGGTCACTACAGTGTGTTTTTGCACGATCTACTAAGCTGTGAACACAACTTATTTTGTGGCAGGTGGTAATCCAATACTTTGGCTTTGTTGGGAGGTTTATGGTACACCTCTGTGTGTAGCTAGCCGTTTCCGTCCCTGGAAAGATGTACATCCAGGAATGATAGAGACCCAGCCTGTTCTACTTCACATGTGAAATGTATTGCTGGCCATCTTGAATTTACCTATGTGTGGAAACGGTCAACATCCGCCTTCTTTATGATCACAAATGTGGCTTCAACGTACCGCAGCCACAACCTCGGAGAAGGCTCAGCCGAGTTTACTTTGTTTCAAGGTCATTAGACACAACACTCAACACCTCTGAGGAAGAGAAGTAGATTGTTCTCGAAACGTCAGGCTATTAATAAAGAATTAAAAAAATTATTTTTACTGCTCAGTGTGCTATCATTTACAATATGTATATATATATATGAGGATACACTGGATCAGCATCAGTTGCTGCATCCTTGGACGACTCCTTGCCACCAGCCCAGCACACACCACTGAGTGTGCTACGGAATGAGGTATTTTTACGGCGGGAGGAGTAGAAATCCTGCCACCAACCTCCTTGAGAGAGAACCCAGTACCCTGGTACTCATTTTGCCAACTTCGGAAGGATGACAGGCTGAGTCAACCCCACCTGGTATTAATACAACAGCTGAACGGGATTCAAACTCAGGACCTTAGGATCCCAAGCCCACCGCCCTAACCATTAGGCCAACATCAGGTATACAATCTTTCTGATAAGCTCGTTATCAAAACATGGATCATAGGCCTGACTCCTTCATGGTGAAGAATTTCTGACCTCTGTATTCGGCAAGCAATTCCTCACCGTTGAGGAAGTTTTGCTGCGTCTCGAGCATTTCTCCGATCTCCTGCACCCACGCTTGGCGCGTTTCTGTGCACGAAGCTTGCAGCACGTAGCGCTCCTGAAGTCCACGCTCACCACGGACTGTCACGGCCATCTTGCAAGGGTCTCGCTCCACATTCTCTTGCAAACCCAACTGGCTCATCTGCAAGGAAGGAAATCTCAACTCCAGGTGCAGTCCAGCTGTAGGCAGGGATGTTAGTTGCCCCATTGTACGATGACTTAAAAGTTGAAGAACTGCAGCAATCTTTCAGCAGATGTCCCTTTTGAAAAGGAACTTGCTTGTCCCTGCCCAATATTAAAAAGTTGTCTGAAGTTACCATTATAAGCACAAAGAACGACTTCAAAATAGTAACAATAGAACAAATATTTAACATTATTTGATCATCGAGTTGTGATGCAACGTCACCTTTGAAGTAATGTGGCCAAGCATTCTTCTTCTTCTTTCATATGCAGCACATGGCTGCGGGTAGCATCATTTGTTGTGGGTAATAGCTATGCTGCTGATGCAGTGCCCCCTGTAGGTTAGAGCAGGAATTTGTAATTTGGCCAGGGTGCTAGTGAAGGCCTGGCCTAGCCTTCGCAAAGGATACTGTGGGAGCTTTAATGCCCACCAGCTAATGGCAGGAGATGCGATGCCAAGTTTAACACCCATCCGAGGGTTGGCACACACAATGATTAATTGTATGGCCACAGCAATGTATGGTCTCTAGGTACCGGTAGTTGTTTAACACACATCTGAGGCCAAAAGACTCACCTCTCATCCTCAGGATAAGCCTCAGTCTTTGTGAAGCACCATCATAATTACTTGGTTAGTTTAGAGACTTCAGGTGTTATCTGCCAGCATTAGTTGGTGGATGTTAATCGCACGATGTCCTTGATCACAAAGAGTAGGTAAGCTATTGCCCGCACCCTGAACAAATTACAAATTCCTGCCTTAACCTAAAGGGAAGCACTGCGTCAGCGGCACAGCCGTGCGCCCAGAAAATGATGCTACCCACAGCCATGTGCAGCAAACTAAAGAAGGAAAATAAGGTCTTATTTTATATGCATGCTCTACAGAGTGATTGAGGCTCACAGAAGAGCTAAAATGATTACGAGGGTTAGGGTTAGGGTTAGGGCTAACCCTAACCCTAACAACTCGGAATTAGTAATATTGGGAAAAAGATGTACAGAAGATGAAGAAATGGGAAATGAAATTGCGCAGAAAAGTTAATGGGACAGGGTAAAGGGTATTACAGTGATGCGATTATTGCGAGGCTTATGTTATGCGATTATTGCGAGGCTTATGTTATGCGATGCGATTATTGCTTATGTATTAAGAAAGGAGGACGTTCCGAAGGTTAATTATTGGACAGTGTATTTCAGTACACTGAACATCAAAGGCTTCCGTAACCTCGTCTTGGCAAAGGCAAAGTCGCCAAGCTTGAGAAATGCCGGTTGGTGAGAGTGAGCAACCATGTGAATCAAGGCTGTAGCAGCTATTGGATAAAGAAGCTAGTCTTAACCACCTGACCAAACAGTCAGATCTCAGGAGTACAAACACACCTTTATTCACATCTTGTGACAATGCAGGCATATTGTAGTGAAATCGTATTCGTACTGAACCCGGGGTGATGCTCGCTGCTCGTTGACACCGCTAGGGGCGTGACTATAAGACCCGCTGCTGCGGACGGTGCTCCGAGACTTCTCCTGTGACACGTTACATCTGGTAGACTCGCTAACGGTACGCCAGCATAGAATATTCAGCTTGCTTGCATTGAATGTTACTAGGGCATGCCCGTACTATATCTATATCTAAAATTATATCCCCCCCCTCTATTTACATGAAATGGTTTGGTCCAAAGCGAACGGCTTGCGAGTACGGTGCCAATCCCCCCCCCCCCTCTATTTACATGAAATGGTTTGGTCCAAAGCGAACGGCTTGCGGAGTTTGGTAAAGAAATCGCCATAGCGTGCTCAAACGCGCAGGAAAGCGAAAGAATCGCAAATTAGTTTTAATTAGTTTTAAAACATAGTTTAACGCCAACATAGCGGCAACATAGTTTGCCAACGTGAAATAAATGAATACGCTCTCAAATGTGCCGTCCGAGGCAGAGTCTGTTCGCCACGTTCGGCACACGTGATAACTCGCTGCTCTCTGATTGGTTGAATCGTTTTTTGGACAAAGCTCGGTAACTACTTGTCCGATTAATATGAAACCTTGAAAAGGCACATCCTCGGGTCCCCAGCAATATACCTGGCAAGTTTCAAGTATATCGGACCCGTGGTTGTCGAGAAACAGCGGTCACAGACAAACACACAGACATACACACATACACACACACACACACACACACACACACACACACACAGAGATTACTGGAATTATAGATAGATGAATGGTCCCATGTGATGCCACATCGTATACTTATTGCATTTCCTGCATTACAGGATGATGTCATGATCTAAATGGAATTAAACCACAAGTTGGACTAAAGTTGTGTGGACCTGATTGGTTTTCCACAACACTTAATTCCATTTATATCTACCGACATGGCTGGCAACAAGACGCTGGCGGTTGCCGTATTCTGCGCCGACCCGCAAGCCCCCGGATGGTGGCTTGCAACTGAAGCACTGGCTCAGAACATTGGAGAATCATTTCGAGGAGCCTGAGACCGCGCCGACGGCTGCCGCGAAGCTAGCAACGCTTCATTCAAAAATCGACTACAAGGTGTACAATTCCATCGCTCAATTCGCGACGTATGACCTCTCGATCGCGGAGCTCAAACGGCTGTACATAAAGGAAAAAAGCCCGGTGTATGCATGATATTTGCTGCTAACGCGACGTCAGCAACCCAACGAGGCGATGGACCACTACGCCCAGGAGCTCCGGCAGCTCTTGCTGGACAGCATCAAGGAGCCACGGACTCCCGCGCAGTCTCAGGATGATCTTCTTTTAGATGCCTTTATTGCAGGGGTCTCCTCCCAGGAACTAAGGCTCAAGCTCCTAGAGAAGACCGACCTGACCTTTGCTACGGCACTCGAGCAAGGGAAAGTATACACCGAAGCGCGGATGCAATCGAACACCTATGATCGCACGCGCCTCTTGGCGGGCACTACACTACACGCCCGGCCGTAGAGTGCTACCGCCGAGGACGCGGACCTGCTCGCGGAACTCCGGGATGCTCCGGAGGAAGACCCAGTCCTGACGGCTGCCGCTACGGCCAGACCCAAGGCCTTACGCGGGGCCGCATGCTTTTTCTGTGGGGGGCCACGCCATGCCCGGCCCGTGTGTCCGGCACGAGACGCTATATGCCATTTGTGCTCGCAAAAGGGACATTACGCGAAAGTGTGCAGGAAAACGGCACGCGGCTCGCGGCTCATTGAATCGCGCGGTCGCGGTCGCGCGTTCGCGGCGACCTTGAATGGGCTCATTGCGGAGCCTGCGAGCCGAGCCCGAAACCCGGCGCCTTACCCGTCTTCGAAGGGGAGGGCCCCTCTCTGCGGGCCCCTGGGTGCTCAGACGTCCTTGGCGGGCGTCACCGGACAGCCACCACAGTCTCATCCTCAATCGGGCACGAAGTACGTGTCCTTGACCAAACTCCGGGCCACGCAAGGGGCTTTGAAGCTTCGCCAAGCCCCAGCGGAACGTTCTCCTCATGTCGTCCACGAGCTAACGGTGGCCCTCACCCCGGAAAAGGCGATTTCGAATACTACGGAGGCCTTTTCCTGCCAAAAGTGTCAAAAGGCGTTTTCAGAAACTACGGAGGCCTTTTCCCGTCAGAATTGTCAGATTTTGAATCGCGAAACACCGGAATGCTTGGGAAAGCCCTCTGATGGCATTAATGGATTCCCCATGGACAACGCATACTCCGGCCACGACCGCAAAACTGCTGCTGGCATAGGATCCACCCGCGAGGCTTGTCCGACCCATTCGGGGGGTTCAGTCCCACTCCCAGCAGCCTCGTCTGGCCTGGCTCAAGCCCTTATTCCCCTCATGGTCGAAGGCCATTGTGTTCGGGCCTTGGTGGATACAGGGTCTACGGATAGTTTTATCGACCAGCGACTTGTGCTCAGGCATGGATGGCGGATCTGGAGGTCTACGAGACGGATCTTCATGGCTTCCCAGGGGCTTCGACTCAGCATGAAGGGGGAATGCCGATTGAAACTCGTGCTAAAGGGACGGGTTTTTCCTGATGTACACCTTATGGTTTTACCCGCTTTATGTGCTGATATTCTGTTAGGACACGATTTTCTTAAGCTGCATGGACGTCTGGTAATGGAGTTTGGTGGGCCTGACACGCTTGTTGTGGGGGCGGACGACGTGCTTGCGGTGTGCGCCCTAGCGAAAATGGACATCCAGCCGCTTTCGCTGTTCCCCAATCTAACCTCCGACTGTACCCCTGTCGCGGTGAAATCACGGCGCTACTCTCGCGCAGACATGCAATTCATTGCGGACGAAACGGCTCAGCTCTTGAAAGACGGCATCATAGAACCTAGCAGGTCGCCGTGGCGCGCCCAGGTCTTGGTGGTGCGCAGCGAGGCCCACCGCAGACGCATGGTAATCGACTATTCCCAAACGATTAACCGCTTTACACAGCTGGATGCCTACCCCCTTCCGGGGATGGATGCGCTGGTGCAACAGGTGTCCCAGTATTCGGTCTATAGCACTCTCGATCTCCGTAGTGCGTACCACCAGATCCCTATCTCTAGGGCGGATCGTATCTATACCGCTTTTGAGTCGGGGCAGCGGTTGTACCAATTTACGCGATTGCCTTTTGGGGTAACGAACGGGGTCGCTTGTTTCCAGAGGGCCATGGATGACCTCATTGCGCGGGAGCACTTAACCGATGTTTTTGTCTACCTCGATAATCTTACGGTTTGTGGATATGACCAAGGGCACCATGATGCTAATCTGAAGCGCTTCCTTGAGGTCGCGCAGAGGTATCACTTAACTATGAACGAGGATAAGTGCCAATACTCCCTACGCACGATAGATCTTCTGGGGTACACCGTGACCCATGGCTCTGTCGCTCCGGATAAGGAGCGTCTGCGACCTTTGCTCGACATGGCCCCTCCCTGTGATCGGGCATCCCTGAAGCGCGCCCTCGGGCTATTCGCCCATTACTCCAAATGGGTGCAAAATTTCTCCGCGAAACTTCGCCCCCTCGTGGCCTGCGACACCTTCCCACTGAGTCCGGCCGCATTGGCGGCCTTTGAAGGCCTTAAGGCCGACATTGCCCGAGCCACCGTGGCGACAATCGACGAGAGCGGATCTTTCGTCCTCGAAAGTGACGCCTCGGATCAGGCCATCGCGGCGACCCTCTCCCAAGGGGGGCGTCCCGTGGCTTTCTTTTCACGGACTCTTACCACCGCTGAGCGGAGACACTCGTCCGTCGAAAAGGAAGCGTATGCGATCGTCGAGTCTATTCGGCGATGGCGCCCGTACTTACTCGGGCGGTGCTTCCAAATCATCACGGACCAGCAAAGCGTTGCGTTCATGTACGACACCTTACACGCCCAGCGCATTAAGAATGAGAAAATCACTCGCTGGCGTATCGAACTCGCCGACTTCTGTTACACCATCAAATATTGCCCGGGGAAGGATAACCGGGCCGCCGATGCCTTATCACGACCGGCTACATGTGCGGGTATCACCTCTTTGGAGGGCCTACGTGTGCTGCATGCCACTGCGGGCCATCCTGGCGTAACGCGTTTCGCTCATTTTGTGCGGCGTGGCAATCTCCCATACTCGATTGACGATATCCGCCGTATCTGTCGCGACTGCGCTATCTGCGCGGAAATCAAACCGCGTTTCTATAACCCTCCCATGGGGACTCTGGTTAAGGCTACGCGACCGTGGGAACGCTTGGCGATGGATTTCAAGGGCCCATTGCCGGTGTCGAGCGGCTCTCGCTATCTGCTCACTATCGTCGATGAGTACTCGCGATTCCCCTTTGCTTATACGTGCGCGGACATGACTGCTGCCACGGTGATGCGATGCTTACAGAACTTGTTCTCAATGTTCGGGTACCCGGCCTATGTCCATACCGACCGGGGTGCGGTCTTCTTGTCTCAGGAGGTGCGCGGCTATCTGCTCCAAAATAACATTGCTTCTAGTTACACCACGCCGTACAGACCCCAGGCTAATGGGCAGATCGAATGCTTCAACGGGATTATCTGGAGGGCCGTCATGCTCAACCTCCGGACCCTCGGCCGGGGCCTCGATAAATGGGCTTGGTCGCTACCTGCGGCGTTGAACTCGATCAGGGCTCTCCTGTGTACGGCAACCAACCAAACTCCCCACGAGCGACTTTTCCACCACCCCAGGAGCACGGGGTGTATACGGTCTTTGCCCAGTTGGCTCGCTGGGCCCGGGCCGGCCTACCTTAAACGGGCGGTTCGCGCGAGCAAGTACGACCCCCTAGTGGACAAAGTGCAGATTCTCCAGGCTAATCCTGAGCATGCTCGTGTGATGACGACTGATGGCCGTGAGACTACTGTCTCCGTCCGTCACCTTGCCCCTTGCGGGGTCGCCGACCTGAGTAGGGAATCGGACGGACCGACCGAACCCATCTATGAGACTATGGCCTCTCCCGACGCTCCCATCGCCGAAAGTCTACCGACTCTCCCCTCGCCGGGTCTACCTGGGCCCGACGACTTGGAGTTACCCCCTTCGTCACCCGACCCTGATGGCGCCTCCGACGCCGGGGACACAGGGATACGTGATGCCGTACCCGGGGAATTTCGGACGCGTGCTGGCAGAGAAATTCGCCGCCCGGCCCGATACGGTTGGGTCGACTGATGTTCCGCACCCTGTTCGTGCTGACGCTCGCTCGCTTCTAGCCGCACCGCCGTATAATTCTGACGGGGGGGGAGAATGTAGTGAAATCGTATTCGTACTGAACCCGGGGTGATGCTCGCTGCTCGTTGACACCGCTCGGGGCGTGACTATAAGACCCGCTGCTGTGGACGGTGCTCCGAGACTTCTCCTGTGACACGTTACATCTGGTAGACTCGCTAACGGTATGCCAGCATAGAATATTCAGCTTGCTTGCATTGAATGTTATGAATGGTCCCATGTGATGCCACATCGTATACTTATTGCATTTCCTGCATTACAGGATGATGTCATGATCTAAATGGAATTAAACCACAAGTTGGACTAAAGTTGTGTGGACCTGATTGGTTTTCCACAACACATATTACGTGCAGTATTGTATGGCCTCTCTCTCTTTTAGCAGAGCGTCGGTGCCACCGAAGCAGCTTCCTGCTGGGTGGTGTGCCATTGCCTTCCCAGCAGTGTATGGTTTCTAGGTAGTTTTTCTTTTTTAGCCCTGTACTATTTTCGTCTCATTTTACTCATAATTCATGCCAGAGTCCACTACACAAAAGGAAGGCTCCCGCAAGTATGAAAAATATTACATTAAAGACATGGAAAACAATACAAACGGATGGAGGATGTCGAGGTTGGACCTGTGTGACAAAGATGTGGGAGTAACGTTAAAAACATAAGGCAATCTAGCCAAATAATACAATGGCAACCTCGGCTAAACGTGGTGGTAATCTCAGCTGTGCATTTGGGGATGATATACCAAACACCCTTTTATACTTGTAAATTTGTAAAATGAGAAATTATGCATTTTCACCTTTATAAAATAAATAATAAAAAAGGCAATCACCTTGATGCTGTGCTTGAAGAGGAAGTTTGACATTGAGAAGCCTTTCTTGCGGTCAAGCGGCTCGCTGAAGATAAGAATCTGCTCAAAGAGAAACAAATGCCTCTCCTTGCTGCGGGACAGTAGCCCTGAATCTTGCTGGTTCACCAGGAAGGTGTCCTGTAGTAGCAAGCGCCCCTGGGCAGTTAATTTGCCCTGGGTCAAAGTTGTGGGAGAAGGGCAGAGGCTGAGAATGAGTTAAGTTGCAGAGAGTAGAATTATTATAAAGGGTTTGCATTGGGTTATGTTAAGGGTGGTATCTCCACAGGGTATTAGCTTGGACCACTACCAAGGGCACTGTGCAATAGTCATATCGATTATCACATGTTTACATAAATACTGCAGTAAGGGTAAAGAATGGGGTTTCGGCAGTGGTTCGAGCAGAGAGTGGGGGTTTGGGCAGTAAGTGGGGGGTTCGAGTGGGGGTTCGGGTGGGGAGTAGGCGTCTGGGTGAGGAGTAGGCGTCCGGGCAGAGAGTTGGCGTCCGGGCAGAGAGTTGGCGCCCGGGCAGAGAGTTGGCGTCCGGGCAGAGAGTTGGCGTCCGGGCAGAGAGTTGGCGTCCGGGCAGAGAGTTGGCGTCCGGGCAGAGAGTTGGCGTCCGGGCAGAGAGTTGGCGTCCGGGCAGAGAGTTGGCGTCCGGGCAGAGAGTTGGCGTTCGGGCAGAGCGTTGGCGTTCGGGCAGAGAGTTGGCGTCCGGGCAGAGAGTTGGCGTCCGGGCAGAGAGTTGGCGTCCGGGCAGAGAGTTGGCGTCCGGGCAGAGAGTTGGCGTTCGGGCAGAGAGTTGGCGTCCGGGCAGAGAGTTGGCGTCCGGGCAGAGAGTTGGCGTCCGGGCAGAGAGTTGTCGTCCGGGCAGAGAGTTGGCGTCCGGGCAGAGAGTTGGCGTCCGGGCAGAGAGTTGGCGTTCGGGCAGAGAGTTGGCGTTTGGGCAGAGAGTTGGCGTCCGGGCAGAGAGTTGGCGTTTGGGCAGAGAGTTGGCGTTTGGGCAGAGAGTTGGTGTTTGGGCAGAGAGTTGGCGTTTGGGCAGAGAGTTGGCGTTTGGGCAGAGAGTTGGCGTTTGGGAAGAGAGTTGGCGTTTGGGCAGAGAGTTGGCGTTCGGGCAGAGTGTTGGCGTTCGGGCAGAGAGTTGGCGTTCGGGCAGAGAGTTGGCGTCCGGACAGAGAGTTGGCGTTCGGGCAGAGTGTTGGCGTTCGGGCAGAGAGTTGGCGTCCGGGCAGAGAGTTGGCGTTCGGGCAGAGAGTTGGCGTTCGGGCAGAGAGTTGGCGTTCGGGCAGAGAGTTGGCGTCCGGGCAGAGAGTTGGCGTCCGGGCAGAGAGTTGGCGTCCGGGCAGAGAGTTGGCGTTTGGGCAGAGAGTTGGCGTTCGGGCAGAGAGTTGGCTTTCGGGCAGAGAGTTGGCGTTCGGGCAGAGAGTTGGCGTTCGGGCAGAGAGTTGGCGTTCGGGCAGAGAGTTGGTGTTCGGGCAGAGAGTTGGCGTTTGGGCAGAGAGTTGGCGTTCGGGCAGAGAGTTGGCGTTCGGGCAGAGAGTTGGCGTTCGGGCAGAGAGTAGGGGGTTTAGGCAAACGGTAGTGGTTGTTTGGACAAGGAGTGTTGAGTTGTTCAGAAAAGGAGAAGGGGTTTGGGTAAGGAGTAGGGGTGCAGGTAAGGAATAAGGGTCAGAGCAAAGAGTGATGGTAAGGGCAATGAGTTAGGGGTCGGAGCAACAAGTGGGGGTCGAGGAAATGAGTGGGGGTTTGAGCAAACAGTAGGGGTGAGGGCAAGAGTATGAATTTGGGTAAAAGTAGGGGTTCAGGTCGGAGTAGGCATTAGAATGGTTGTTAATATAAAATGACGTTGGAGTCATGCTTACCTCAAAACCTTGGAGACGACCCACAGTCATCATGTCGTTACACCGTTTGGGGACAATGCACATCACATCGACAGCTTTCTGCACAACAGGGAATTTATCATCGTTAATGACAAACACAAGGTCTTCAAAATAATGACTATTCGAAGGCCTAAACGAAGTGCGAATGGGATTAATGCAGTTACAAATTTTGCACTCAATCTGCGACAATAACACAAATACAAATGGAAGGAACACACGGATAGGGAATTAACAATGAATCAATGCATCCATTCATGAATTGTCTGTGTTAAAAACATGAAGTAATAAAAAAAAAAGCAAAGCGCCATTAAAGGGGAGAAAAATGCAAACTCTTTCTTAAATAACAAAAAACACTTCAATGACAAGAATAAGATAAATTTCTACTTTTGAAAAGTTCAGGATATTTTGTGCGGTTCATCTCGAATAGGGAACAGTGAACAAGCAGTGGCCCCTGGGATGTGGGGCCTTCCTTTAAACATTGCTGCTTGGCAGCTATGCGAGAAAGTATAATTCTCTGTGCATGATGCTGGCACAAATAAATAATGTATCTTTACAGAAAAGAAAGAAAATAAATCTGATTGTCAGAGAAGTGGGCGAGTGAGCATGAGAAAATGTATTCGAGGCTCAAAAGAAATGGTCTCCAGGGCGTTACCCACTGCTAAAATGGAACCCTGTTATTATCAATTTACGTGAGGGCAGCGCGGAGGTTGAGTGGGTAAAGACGTGTTAATTTACTTCCACCGATGTGATGTCCATGCGATTTCCGCGGGTGTTTAATCGAAAAGCTTTCTGTTCCAACCTCGCTACCACGCAAACCGAGGGTAATTGTGGTGACTTGATGGTTGTGATTGTACGAGCTTTTTTGAGAGAATATGCAACTTTTACGTTATGTTACACAATCAGGTAAGGGAGCCTGGTGTTGGCTTAGCGGTTAGGGTGCCGGCTTGGGATCCTAGGATCCTGGGTTCAGCGGTTAGGGTGCCGGCTTGGCGATCCTAGGATCCTGGGTTCAGCGGTTAGGGTGCTGGCTTGGGATCCTATGATCCTGGGTTCAGCGGTTAGGGTGCCGGCTTGGGATCCTGGGTTCAGTGGTTACGGTGCAGGCTTGGGATCCTGGGTTCAGCGGTTAGGGTACAGGCTTGGGATCGTGGGTTCAGCGGTTAGGGTGCTGGCTTGGGATCCTATGATCCTGGGTTCAGCGGTTAGGGTGCCGCCTTGGGATCCTGGGTTCAGTGGTTACGGTGCAGGCTTGGGATCCTGGGTTCAGCGGTTAGGGTGCTGGCTTTGGATCCTACGATCCTGGGTTCAGCGGTTAGGATGCCGGCTTGGGATCCTGGGTTCAGTGGTTACGGTGCAGGCTTGGGATCCTGGGATCCTGGGTTCAGCGGTTTGGGTGCAGGCTTGGGATCCTCGGATCCTGGGTTCAGCGGTTTGGGTGCAGTCTTGGGATCCTGCAATCCTAGGTTCAGCGGTTTGGGTGCAGTCTTGGGATCCTGGGTTCAGTGGTTAGGGTGCCGGCTTGGGATCCTCGGATCCTGGGTTCAGCAGTTAGGGTGCCGGTTGGGATCCTAGAATCCTGCGTTCAGTGGTTGGGGTGCCGGCTTGGGATCCTAGGATCCTGGGTTCAGCGGTTAGGGTGCCGGATTGGGATCCTAGGATCCTGGGTTCAGCGGTTAGGGTGCCAGCTTGGGATCTTAGGATCCTGGGTTCAGCGGTTAGGGTGCCAGCTTGGGATCCTATGATCCTGGGTTCAGCGGTTAGCGTGCAGGCTTGGGATCCGAGGATCCTGGGTTCAGCGGTTAGGGTGCCAGCTGGGGATCCTATGATCCCGGGTTCAGCGGTTAGGGTGCCAGCTTGGTATCCTAGGATCCTGGGTTCAGCGGTTAGGGTGCCAGCTTGGGATGCTAGGATCCTGGGTTCAGCGGTTAGGGTGCCAGCTTGGGATCCTAGGATCCTGGATTCAGCGGTTAGGGTGCCAGCTTGGGATCCTAGGATCCTGGGTTCAGCGGTTAGGGTGCCAGCTTGGGATCCTATGATCCTGGGTTCAGCGGTTAGGGTGCAGGCTTGGGATCTGAGGATCCTGGGTTCAGCGGTTAGGGTGCCAGCTTGGGATCCTAGGATCCTGGGTTCAGCGGTTAGGGTGCCGGCTTGGGATCCTAGGATCCTGGGTTCAGCGGTTAGGGTGACGGCTTGGGATCCTCGGATCCTGGGTTCAGCGGTTAGGGTGCCAGC
Source organism: Myxine glutinosa (assembly GCF_964187855.1). Taxonomy (NCBI): domain Eukaryota; kingdom Metazoa; phylum Chordata; class Myxini; order Myxiniformes; family Myxinidae; genus Myxine; species Myxine glutinosa. The sequence goes on along the minus strand of NC_136266.1, from coordinate 22,342,357 downwards.
TTGGGATCCTAGGTTCAGCGGTTAGGGTGCCGGCTTGGGATCCTAGGATCCTGGGTTCAGCAGTTAGGGTGCCGGCTTGGGATCCTAGGATCCTGGGTTCAGTGGTTGGGGTGCCGGCTTGGGATCCTAGGATCCTGGGTTCAGCAGTTAGGGTGCCGGCTTGGGATCCTAGGATTCTGGGTTCAGCGGTTAGCGTGCAGGCTTGGGATCCGAGGATCCTGGGTTCAGCGGTTAGGGTGCCAGCTTGGGATCCGAGGATCCCGGGTTCAGTGGTTAGGGTGCCAGCTTGGGATCCTCGGATCCTGGGTTCAGCGGTTAGGGTGCCGGCTTGGGATCCTAGGATCCTCGGTTCAGCAGTTAGGGTGCCGGCTTGGGATCCTAGGATCCTGGGTTCAGTGGTTGGGGTGCCGGCTTGGGATCCTAGGATCCTGGGTTCAGCGGTGAGGGTGCCGGATTGGGATCCTAGGATCCGGGGTTCAGCGGTTAGGGTGCCAGCTTGGGATCCTAGGATCCTGGGTTCAGCGGTTAGGGTGCCAGCTTGGGATCCTATGATCCTGGGTTCAGCAGTTAGCGTGCAGGCTTGGGATCCGAGGATTCTGGGTTCAGCGGTTAGGGTGCCACCTTGGGATCCTGGGTTCAGCGGTTAGGGTGCAGGCTTGGGATCCGAGGATCCTGGGTTCAGTGGTTGGGGTGCCGGCTTGGGATCCTAGGATCCTGGGTTCAGCGGTTAGGGTGCCGGATTGGGATCCTAGGATCCTGGGTTCAGCGGTTAGGGTGCCAGCTTGGGATCCTAGGATCCTGGGTTCAGCGGTTAGGGTGCCGGCTTGGGATCCTAGGATCCTGGGTTCAGCAGTTAGGGTGCCGGCTTGGGATCCTAGGATCCTGGGTTCAGTGGTTGGGGTGCCGGCTTGGGATCCTAGGATCCTGGGTTCAGCGGTTAGGGTGCCAGCTTGGGATCCTAGGAGCCTGGGTTCAGCGGTTAGGGTGCCAGCTTGGGATCCTAGGATCCTGGGTTCAGCGGTTGGGGTGCCGGCTTGGGATCCTAGGATCCTGGGTTCAGCGGTTCGGGTGCCAGCTTGGGATCCTAGGATCCCGGGTTCAGCGGTTAGGGTGCCAGCTTGGGATCCTAGGAGCCTGGGTTCAGCGGTTAGGGTGCCAGCTTGGGATCCTAGGATCCTGGGTTCAGCGGTTAAGGTGCCAGCTTGGGATCCTAGGATCCTGGGTTCAGCGGTTAGGGTGCCAGCTTGGGATCCTATGATCCTGGGTTCAGCAGTTAGCGTGCAGGCTTGGGATCCGAGGATCCTGGGTTCAGCGGTTAGGGTGCCACCTTGGGATCCTGGGTTCAGCGGTTAGGGTGCAGGCTTGGGATCCGAGGATCCTGGGTTCAGTGGTTGGGGTGCCGGCTTGGGATCCTAGGATCCTGGGTTCAGCGGTTAGGGTGCCGGATTGGGATCCTAGGATCCTGGGTTCAGCGGTTAGGGTGCCAGCTTGGGATCCTAGGATCCTGGGTTCAGCGGTTAGGGTGCCGGCTTGGGATCCTAGGATCCTGGGTTCAGTGGTTGGGGTGCCGGCTTGGGATCCTAGGATCCTGGGTTCAGCGGTTAGGGTGCCGGATTGGGATCCTAGGATCCTGGGTTCAGCGGTTACGGTGCCAGCTTGGGATCCTAGGATCCTGGGTTCTGCGGTTAGGGTGCCAGCTTGGGATCCTATGATCCTGGGTTCAGCGGTTAGCATGCAGGCTTGGGATCCGAGGATCCTGGGTTCAGCGGTTCGGGTGCCAGCTTGGGATCCTAGGATCCCGGGTTCAGCGGTTAGGGTGCCAGCTTGGGATCCTAGGAGCCTGGGTTCAGCGGTTAGGGTGCCAGCTTGGGATCCTAGGATCCTGGGTTCAGCGGTTAAGGTGCCAGCTTGGGATCCTAGGATCCTGGGTTCAGCGGTTAGGGTGCCAGCTTGGGATCCTATGATCCTGGGTTCAGCGGTTAGGGTGCAGGCTTGGGATCCGAGGATCCTGGGTTCAGCGGTTAGGGTGCCAGCTTGAGATCCTAGGATCGTGGATTCAGCGGTTAGGGTGCCGGCTTGGGATCCTAGGATCCTGGGTTCAGCGGTTCGGGTGCCAGCTTGGGATCCTAGGATCCTGGGTTCGAATCCCGGTCGATCGCTGAATGAACACCAGGGGGGTTGACTCAGCCTGTCATACTTCCGAGGTCGGCAAATTGAGTACCAGTTCACTGGTAATTCCCTGCGTGTCGCAAGAGGCGACGAAAACGGTTGGTGGCAGGAAGGGCATCCGGCCATAAAACATTGCTTCAAAAAGGGGATCAGGCCAATCCCTGCTCTGCGGGGGAAAATGGCCTCTAAAGGTGGTTCTTTCTGTTACACAATCAGGTATGGCTCATGTATAAGGACGTACCGACCGTGGGAGCGTCTCACCTTAGCGTCTGTCGTATCCAGTCCTGCTTTTTCGGTATACTTCAGAAAGTCCTGAAAAAGAACGCTTTCTGAAATATAATTTCAGGGTCACAGAATTTCATGGTTTTTCCATCTACTCATTTCACGGTTGTTCCATCGATTCCTGTATGCAAAGGCCTACATCAAAACTGGCAGTTTATATATTTATATTCAACAACCTCAACAGCTGCAGCACGTTTTATGGGGTTGTTTCTCCTTGTCCATCCTTCCTCTTTAGTTCTTATGATATCTACATTCTATCAGGTACGGCAACTCCATAAGGAACCTTTATGAGAGATGGACATGATGCATTTGAAAAGGTGAGTTGCTTCTAATATGACAAAGGCCCCTCTACTTACAATGCATGCAGGGGGGGGGGGGGGGGGGGATAAATGAGAAGAGGAAGAGGTGGGAGGATGACAGGACAGAAAAAGGAGGATAAGGAAGTACACGGAAATAGTCTGTAAAGAAGGGATAGAAGTTTGGGAGTGGACAGGAGCAAGGGAAGATGTATGAAGGGGAGGGAAGGTGCTCATAGATTCTGCCATCTTTCCGTACACAACAAATCGATTATGCCAATGACTGATCAATAAATATTGGTCTTTCTGTCAACACCTGGCAGTGCAGTGACATTCCAGTGTGTTTTGTGTCAAAATTCGCAATGTACTTACAAAGGAAAATAAGAAATTAAATTGAATGAAGAGAACATTATTGCAGCACTTGCAAGTTCCCGACAACCGTTCAAATTGACACGAGTATCTCCGAGGTTCGGACAACGTGCATCCTGTCGCTCGCTCACCTTCAGCAACAGCTGGTACTTGGTGATTCGCTGCACAGGTTTAATGAGGAGATCATTCAGCTGCAGTCTGTGTTCCAGCCGCTGTTTCAGGTCCTACCAGGACAAGGCAAACAGACATTATAACTACAACTAAACGATGAGGTGCAGATTTAATTACACACTCAATTCAACCAATCGGTGATTAATATCACTATATCTGGAAAAGTTCTGAACGGATTTGGATGAAAGTCGGTGGGATGATTGCCCTTGGGATAAGGAAGATTTGATTAGTTTTTGGTGAAGCTCAGGATATTATTCCGGATCCAGGAATTTTTTGAAGGATTTTTTTACCATTGGAAGACAGGGCTCATTTTTTTTTAAACATTATCTTCTATATATTCTATATTTAACATTGTGATATGAAAATAGTTTTCATATTTGTTGTAAATGTAGTTTAAACTCGTGGTTATGCGTTAGAGCGGTGTATTTTGTTAGCAGCGTCGTCTTCAAGGTTCTTTAAAAAAAATAAAGGCATATTCTGTCATTTTAAAACCACCAAGGTGTGTATTAGGTTTCCCCGTTTCATAAAATGTATCGTTTGATACGTATAATGCTTTAAAACTGTTTTTTTTTTTTTTTTTTTTTTTTTACCTCAGGAGTGATATCAACATTTACCTCAGCGAATGTCAATCGCGATGTCAGTATTTGATGAACTTATAAAAACTTAGGTGAGTTATAAGTGTGACAAGCATGTGCACGGGATTCTTACCAGGAGAATGAGTGGTCGCATTAGCTTGTACGACTTAAATGAGCGAGTTTTGTTTTGACGTTTGGCCCAGTTTTACATGTTGTATCCCTAAGGAATGAAACGAACGTTTTCCTGGCTTACAATTTTATTTGAAGTCACACATGCCTCAAAATACACTCACATATAGAATTGAGCGCTGAATACGAAAATGTAAGTGAAATTGCCTTTTTTTTTTTTAACATTATCTTCTATATATTCTAAATATATATCTGTCCAGTGTCTGTCTTGTGTTGTCTTGTCTTGTGTTGTCACTGAACTACTCCCTCAAACTTTTGTGAAATCGTACGATTCCAACTTGACCCACGGCGGGAGTATGCGCTCTACTGAGTGACGTTCTCGTTCTACCTGTCCACCATTAAAGCAGTCCATGAAGCAGTTTTGAGGAGCCCCAGGTAATCGCTGCATCGTAGATCTCAATAATTGAACTTATGTTTATCAAGTACATAAATAAATCTGAAGCAGGAACTTAAAATGTACCCATATCGCATTCAAGTGAAGCAAAAACTCATAGAAAATGATAAACAACTTTGTGTGACGATGTGTGAATGGTTTGAGGAATAATGGGTCGGGATTCAAATTCTCCGAGTAATGTGGGGTTTTCTCACGAGGTCAACTTTCTTCTAAGTCAGGGGTTCTTTACCTTTTTGAGTCATGGACCCCTTTGAGAATCTGGTGAAAGCTTCGGACCCCTCCCCAGAAAAATGCACATAAGCACATAAACACAAAATTTTGCCTACAACGAATAAATTTTATTGCATAGGAAAATTCTTTCCTTCAAATACCGTCATAATCAGAATAAAAAAACAATCTTTACAAAGAATATACATCACTTTTTTCACGCAAAAATCAATGACCATTCCCTGAATAAAATGAAATATATCCAAATTGTGCAAATTAAACAAAAAATAAACTTCAATTCTGCTCAAAAGTACATTTCAGTGAGAAGGCTGTTGTTTGGCTTCAATAAGAAGATGAAATTGGGGAGTAGTCTTTGACAAGGCAACACGCGCATGTCATGTTTGACATCCAATCGATTTCTACTTTTCGTTTTGATGGTAATGAGGGAGCTGCGCTCCAACGCGAGTCGAAAGAAGTGACGCGACCAAAGACGGAATTCGTCAGAGTTGCTTTATTAAAACAAAACAGCTCAGGTATTCTGACAAAAGCCCGTTTATCGGGCAGCAATATATATACACATTCATGTCGGGAAGTTTGCCCGGCAAAAGCTATACCGGGCATGCCCGGGTGTCAAGGGCGAGCCTTGGAAAGGCGAGTCTGGACCTGCCCGGGCGTGTTTGGCTGCGGCCTGGCAAGTCGAGGCTGGGCGTGCCCGGGCGCTCTGGACAAGCACTGGAAAGGCGAGAGCGGGCATGCCCGGACGCTCTGGGCGAGCCCTGGAAAGGCGATAGCGGGCATGCCCGGACGCTCTGCGCGAGCCCTGGAAAGGTGATAGCGGGCATGCCCGGACGCTCTGGGCGAGCCCGGGAAAGACGAGACCGGGCGTGCCCGGGAGGTTCGGGCGTGCCCGGGAACAGTGAGTCCGGGCATGCCCGGGAGAGGCGCGTCTGGCCGTGTTCTGGCCGGTGCAAGGCGATTGTGTGCATCCAGCGGTAACCGCTACACACGCCCCTCCAGAATCGACCTGCACCGGCAGGGTCAATTTAAGGGGGGTCCGGATGACCCGGCCGAAGCGACCCCTGGAGGGTCGTGGGGAGGGGTCCGACGTGGTGGTGGGTGGTCGAGCGGGGGGAACTGTGGACGGGGGGCGGCCTCGCCATGGAGGAAGGGCCAACCGCGGTGGTCGGTCGACGTCCATGTGCGCCGGTTTGAGGCGGTCCACAGAGATCCGGTCCGACCGGCCGCCAACGTCGATGACAAAGGACTTGTCGCCCCGTCGCAGGACCCGGAAGGGCCCGTCGTACGGCGGCCGGAGTGGCCCCCGGTGCGCGTCATGACGCACAAAGACGTACTCCGCTGTGCGAAGCGCCGGGGGGACATAGGACTGGGGGCCACCGTGGCGGGACGTTGGCACGGGGGCAAATCGGCGGGCGGCCTCCTGGAGGTCCGAGCGCTGGTGTGCGGCGGACCAGGGACTGGTAGCGTCGGGCACGAACTCGCCCGGGACGCGGAGCGGCTGGCCGTAGACGAGCTCGGCGGCGGATGCCCGGAGGTCCTCCTTGGGGGCCGTGCGGAGCCCCAAAAGGACCCACGGCAGCCGGTCGGTCCAACCGTCGTCCTGAAGGCCGGCCATGAGTGCGGCCTTCATGGAGCGGTGAAACCGCTCGCACAACCCGTTGGCTTGGGGGTGGTAGGCCGTGGTGCGGTGCAGCGTGACCCCCAACGAGCGGGCGACCGCGCCCCAAAGTTCGGACGTGAACTGTGGGGCGCGGTCGGACGAAATGTCCGCCGGTGCGCCGAAGCGCGCGACCCAGGTGGTGATGAACGCCTGCGCCACGTCGGTGGTGGTGGTGGAGGTGAGGTGCACGGCCTCCGGCCACCTTGTGGTCCTGTCCACCATGGTGAGCAGGTGGGTGAACCCCCACGATGGGGGCAGGGGACCCACCAGGTCCACGTGGACGTGGTCGAAACGCCGTGCAGGCACGGTGAAAGGTGCCAGCGGGGCCTGGGTGTGGCGGTGGACCTTGGCCCGCTGGCAGGCCGTGCAGGCGTTGGCCCAGTTGCGGACGTTCCGTCGAAGGCCATGCCAGACGAAACGCGCCGACACCAGCTTCTGAGAAGCTTTCCGGCCCGGGTGAGAAAGGCCGTGGATGGAGGCGAAGATGCGGCGCTGCCAGGAAACGGGCACGATGGGGCGAGGCTGGCCCTAGGAGACGTCGCAGAGCAGGACGGTGCCCGCGAAGGGGATGTCGGCCAGGCGGAGGCCCGTGTCCGCCACCCGGAGGGCCTGCACCGAGGTGTCGGTGGTCTGGTCGGCCGCCATGAGCGCGAAGTCCACGCCGAGGTGGACCACGTTCGCGCTGGCCCGAGAAAGACAGTCGGCCACAGCGTTGTCTTTGCCGGCGACGTGCCGGATGTCCGTGGTGAATTCCGACACGGCGGAGAGGTGGCGATGCTGGCGGGCCGACCACGGCTCCGTGACTTTGGCCATTGCGTAGACCAACGGCTTGTGGTCGACGAAAGCCGTGAACGGTCGGCCCTCCAGGAGGTGTCGGAAATGGCGAACGGCCAGGAATAGACCGAGCAGCTCGCGGTCGAACGTGCTGTATTTTAACTCGTTCGGCCGGAGCTGCCGGCTGAAAAAAGCGAGTGGCTGCCAAACCCCGTCCACCCATTGTTCATGGACGGCGCCCACCGCGTAGTTGGAGGCGTCCGTAGTGAGGGCGATGGGCGCGTTGAACACCGGGTGAGCCAGCAGCGTTGCGTCGGCGAGGGCCCGTTTTGCGCTCGCGAAGGCCGCGTCCATGGCCGCGGACCAAACGATGTCATGCTTGGCCGGCTTGCCCCGGAGGGCCTCGTAAAGGGGCCGCATGAGCTGAGCAGCGCGGGGCACGAATCGGTGATAAAAATTCACCATGCCGAGGAACTCTTGTAGGGCCTTGATGGAACGGGGACGCGGGAACGTGGTGATGGCCTCGACCTTGGTCGGCAGCGGCACGGCCCCGGTCTTGGTGATGCGGTGGCCCAAAAAGTCAACGGTCGGCGTGCCGAAGTGGCATTTGGCCGGGTTGACAATTAAGCCATGCTCGCTGAGGCGACCGAACAGTGTTCGGAGGTGGAGGAGGTGCTCGGCGCGGGACGTGCTGGCGACGAGGATGTCGTCCAGATAGACGAAAAGAAATGGCAGGTCGCGCAGCACGCCGTCCATTAAGCGCTGGAACGCCTGGGCCGCGTTCTTGAGGCCAAACGGCATCCTCAAAAATTCGAACAGGCCGAACGGCGTGATGACGGCCGTCTTCGGGACGTCGGCCGCCCGGACAGGTACCTGGTGGTATCCCTGTATCAGGTCAATTTTGGAAAATATGACCCGTCCCGCCAAACGGGCGGAAAAGTCCTGGATGTGCGGGATCGGGTACCTGTCGGGGGTGGTAGCGTCGTTGAGGCGGCGGTAGTCGCCACACGGGCGCCATCCGCCCCCCGGCTTTGGCACGATGTGCAGTGGTGAGGCCCACGCGCTATTGGAGCGCCGCACGATGCCGAGGTGCTCCAACGCGTCGAACTCGGCCTTTGCCACGGCGAGCTTGGCCGGGTCGAGGCGGCGGGCCCTGGCATAGACCGGCGGGCCCGTAGTGGGTATGTGGTGCTCGATCCCATGCCGCACTGCGACGGCCGAAAACGTCGGCCGTGTGAGGGCCGGGAATTCCGCGAGCAGGCGAGCGAACTCGTTCGCCGTCGGGAGGGCGCACGCCAGTTCGGTCGGCGTGGAGCTGTTCATCGTGCACGCCAGGGAGCTGAAGGTCTCGGCGTTGACAAGGCGACGACGTTTGACGTCGACCAGCAGCCCGTGCGTGCAGAGGAAGTCGGCACCCAGCAAAGCCATAGGGACGCAGGCGGTCACAAAGGTCCACTGAAAGCGCTGGCTGCCGAAGCAGAGGGTGATGTTGCGCGGGCCGAAAGTGCGTATGGCCGAGCCATTAGCAGCAACCAAAGAGGGGCCGCAAACGGCGTCCCGCCTGTCCTGCTCGGAGGCGGGTATGACGCTCAGTTGGGCGCCGGTGTCACAAAGGAAACGCCGCCCGGACGCTTTGTCCCAAATAAAAAGCAAGTTGCCCGAGTGGCCGGCGCTCATGGCTGGGAATGAACGCTGGCCCGGCCGTTTCCCGACTTGCCGAAAGTGCACGGGGGTCGGCACGTCCGAGCCTTGTGTCCGAACCTGGCGTGGTAATAACACCACGCCTGGTCAGGTGGAGGCCCCGGCCGTCGGGTCGGAAGCGGTCGGTGCGGCGTGGCGGCCGCCAGTTTCACCGGCAGTTCGGCCTCCAACCGCGCAGGGCGCTCGGGCGTCGCCTCGGACAGCGGCAGGCTCCAGGTAGCCGCGCCGATGTGTTGGCCCACCGAGGAGATCTTATCGGCTTCCCTGGCGAGGGCGCGGGGATCGGTGATCGACGTGCCAGCCAGGGCGAGGCGTACCGGGTGAGGCAGCTGGCGAAGGAACAACTCGCGGAACAGAAAATCCGGAGAGTGCTCACCGAGCAGCGAGAGCATATAGTCCATGCGCTCGGACGGGCGCGTGTCGCCGAGCTCGGGCAGGTCGAGCAGGCGCCGTGCGCGTGCCGCCGGCGAGAGGGCGAAAGCGTCGAGGAGGAGCGTCTTCAGCGCGTCATACTTGTCGGCAGCGGGCGGGTGCTCGAGGAGGCTCAGGGCGCGGGCCGCGGTGGCGGAACCGAGCGCTGCCACGACGTGGTGGAAGCGGGTGTCGTCCGCGGTGATGCCTCGCAGGGCGAACTGGGAGTCCGCGTGGGCGAACCAAACAGCCGCGTGAGCCTCCCAGAAGGTAGGCAGTTTAAGAGTCACTGCCGTGTCCATGTCGGTAGGTCACCAGTGAGGGAGTTGCGCTCCAACGCGAGTCGAAAGAAGTGACGCGACCAAAGACGGAATTCGTCCGAGTTGCTTTATTAAAACAAAACAGCTCAGGTATTCTGACAAAAGCCCGTTTATCGGGCAGCAATATATATACACATTTATGTCGGGAAGTTTGCCCGGCAAAAGCTATACCGGGCATGCCCGGGTGTCAAGGGCGAGCCTTGGAAAGGCGAGTCTGGACCTGCCCGGGCGTGTTTGGCTGCGGCCTGGCAAGTCGAGGCTGGGCGTGCCCGGGCGCTCTGGACAAGCACTGGAAAGGCGAGAGCGGGCATGCCCGGACGCTCTGGGCGAGCCCTGGAAAGGCGATAGCGGGCATGCCCGGATGCTCTGGGCGAGCCCTGGAAAGGTGATAGCGGGCATGCCCGGACGCTCTGGGCGAGCCCTGGAAAGGCGATAGCGGGCATGCCCGGACGCTCTGGGCGAGCCCTGGAAAGGCGATAGCGGGCATTCCCGGACGCTCTGGGCGAGCCCTGGAAAGGCGAGAGCGGGCATGCCCGGGAAAGACGAGACCGGGCGTGCCCGGGAGGTTCGGGCGTGCCCGGGAACAGTGAGTCCGGGCATGCCCGGGAGAGGCGCGTCTGGCCGTGTTCTGGCCGGTGCAAGGCGATTGTGTGCATCCAGCGGTAACCGCTACAGTAACAAGTGCTGAAAATCCTGACTCGCAAACATATGTGGTTGCAAACGGAATCAGAACTCCCACAGCGCTAAAATCTGGGGCAGGGTACATTTCTTCAATTTCTATCGACGGGAACTATTCAAGAAGTCACAGGTTGACGATGATGCCGACTGTATGTTACCTGACTGTACACTCAGTATCATCCCATTTCAACCTACCTGACAGATCTACTAGTCTTCAGTAAACAAGAATAAGTACATACAGTGCATTCAGAAAGTATTCAGACCCCTTCACTTTTTTCACATTTTGTTATGTTGCAGCGTCATGCTGAAATCGTTTAAATTCATTTTTTGCCCTCATCAATCTACACTCAATACCCCATAATGACAAAGACAAAACAGAATTTTAGAAAGTTTTGCAAATTTATTAAAAAGAAAAAACTGAAATATCACATTGACATAAGTATTCATACCCTTTGCTATGACACTTGAAATTTAGCTCAGGTGCCTCCCATTTCTCTTGATCGTCTTTGACATGTTTCTACACCTTGAAAGCCCGCTTGGAGTTTGCAAAAAAGCACCGAAAGGACTTGGACTGTGAGAAACAAGATTCTGGGGCTTTCATGTGTCTTTCACTGAGGAGAGGCTTCCATCTGGCCACTCGGCCATAAAGCCCAGATCGGTGGAGTGTTGCAGTGATGGTTGTCCTTCTGGAAGTTTCTCAAAATCTCCACACATGATCTCTGGAGCTCAGCCAGAGTGACCATCGGGTTCTTGGTCACCTCTCTTACCAAGGCCCTTCTCCCCCGATTGTTCAGTTTGGCTGGGCGGCCAGCTCTCGGAAGAGTCCTGTTTTTTTTTTTTTTTTTTTGTTTTTTGTTTGTTTTGTTTTGTATACAAGATCGAGGCTCGTGAAAGAGCGAACATTAATCACACAGAAAGACAAACCGACACATAAAACATATAACATAGGGAGCGGTAGACAAGATGGGGAGAGAGGGGGAAGGACACAAACACAACATTTGAGAGCAGGGACCGAGAGACATGGAGACATCGAGAGATCTGAGAGAGGGCGAGGGATTTGGGGGGGGGGGGCGTGGGAAGGGGGCAGTGGGAGAGGTATAAAACATATGGACACTGCCAGGATTTCCAGGAAAGAAGTTGGAATTTCAAACAAGGTGGATCTGGGGTGAATTAGCGGGGGTAGAAAAGATCAAGGTTTTGGATGGGGGAAGAAAGGAGATGGTGGTGAACAGCTGTTTTAAAGACCTGGAGGGAGGAGTGGGATTGAAGGGAGTGAGGGAGTTTGTTCCAGAGGCGGGAGAAAAGAGGAATGAAAGAGTGAAGGTGAGCGGAGAGCCGAGATTTCGGCAGTTTAACCATCAGAGGGTTGCTGGCAGATCTTGTGCGACCTGTAGGAATATTTGGGGGACAGAGCACAGAGAGAGCTGGGGGTGCAAGGCCGGAGAGGAGTCGGTAGAAGACAGAAAGACCACCTACCTGCCTGCGGTGAGTGAGTGAAAGGCCCTCAGAGATAGCTTCATCGCGGGAGATTCCAATAATTCCGAAAGCTTTGGTTTCAACAGCGTGAAGCCGAGCTAGGTGTGAGGCAGGAGCACCGGCCCATAGGGGAGAACAGTATTCCATTGAGCTGCGGATGAAAGCCTTGTATGTGGTGAGGAGCTCAGGTGTGCCGAGGAAGGACTTCGCACGACGGAGGATGCCCAGTCGGCGACTGGCTTTGGAGGCCAGCTTGGAAATGTGGTTTTCCCAAGAAAGATCATGGATCATGATCATGGTTGTTCCAAACTTCTTCCATTTAAGAATTATGGAAGCCACTGTGCTCTTGGGAACCTTCAATGCAGCAGACATTTTTTTGTAGGCTTCCCCAGATCTGTGCGTCTACACAATCCTGTCTCTGAGCTCTGCAGGCAGTTCCTCCGACTTCATGGCTTGGTTTTTGCTCTGATATGCATTGTCAGGTGTGAGACCTTATATAGACAGGTGTGTGCCTTTCCAAATCATGTCCAATCAATTTAATTTACCACAGGTGGACTCCAATCAAGGTGTACAAACATCTCAAAGATGATCAAGAGAAATGGGAGGCACCTGAGCTAAATTTCAAGTGTCATAGCAAAGGGTATGAATACTTATGTCAATGTGATATTTCAGTTTTTTCTTTTCAATAAATTTGCAAAACTTTCTAAAATCCTGTTTTCTCTTTGTCATTATGGGGTATTGAGTGTAGATTGATGAGGGAAAAAATGAATTTAAACGATTTCAGCATAAGGCTGCAACATAACAAAATGTGAAAAAAGTGAAGGGGTCTGAATACTTTCTGAATGCACTGTAACATCCTGTACATAGCCAAAAAATAAAACTTTTTATAAAAAGCTAGCGAAAATAAATTTTAAATAATTTTTATGCGCCTGGTTCACGGACCCCCTGAAGCCCATTCATGGACCCCCAAAAGGGGTCCATGGACCACAGGTTAAGAACCCCTGTTCTAAGTGGTCATGTTAATTCGACAAACAATGTGTTTTGGGGTTCTAGTTCTCGTGATGAAGTTCTTGAAAGGCCGTTGCACAGCCAGAAATGCACCGCATGGGTTGCCATAAGCAAATCTGGCATCATTGGGTCTTTCTGGTTTCAAAATGAAGAGGGAAAATAGGTAACCATAACCACTGAACGGTAATTGAAAATTATCCTGAAGTACTGGGTTGTATTAGTAAGGAAGTGCCAGATTGACAGGGCTGTGCAATGGTTTCAGCAAAATGGGTTTCTGTCTTCTCCCGACTCCTCTCCGGCCTTGCTCTGTCTGTGCTCTGTCCCCCAAATATTCCTGCAGGACGCACAAGATCTGCCAGCAACCCTCTTATGGTGAAACTGCCAAAATCAAGACTCTCTATTCACCTTCACTCTTTCATTCCTCTTTGTTTCCCACCTCGAGACCAAACTCCCCCACTCCCTTCAATCCCACTCCTCCATCCAGGTCTTCAAAACAGCTGTTCACCATCATCTCTTATCTACCCCCATCCAAAACCTTAATCTTTTCTACCCCCATTAATACACCCCAAACCCCTCTCCTTCAAATTCCCTGTTTTCTTTCCTGAAAGTCCCTGTAGTGTCCATCTTGTTTATCCCGTGTACCCCGCCCCAGCCGTCTCTCTTCCACAGATCTCCTGATGTCCTTGTTCCCTGCTATTATGCTTCCCTCTCTCACCCCCTCTCGTCTGCTGCTTTCTTTGTTAACAGGTTCTGCGTGTTAACTCCTATACGAGCCTCGACTTAGAATACAAAAAAAATCTCACCTCAAAATAGGTTTCAATGTACTCTGAAACAATGTACTCCGATTTTGGTTTGTTCTGACAGTACACAATGTACATGTGCAGACGCCGTTCCTGGTGAGGGAGGTTGGAGGGGGGATCATGAGAAGAGACATGCAAGAGTGATGTTATCATTAACATTGTTCATATATCTAAATAAGGAACATTCTCGAGGTTACATGAGCTTGGAAAATGGTAAACAATAATACTTGATTAACATCCTAAACGCATCGAAAAGAAAAGACAATTTCCGAGTTAAGAAAAGAAAAGACAACATCAGTAAATTAAAGAGACCTCATTATATATACCATGTTAATGTATTTAACACTACATGGGTAAATCAAAGTCACCTGATCATATACACATAGTAGAGTTTTACCACAATAGGAAACATTCATAAAACACAAGAGATTCCAAAATCCAACATTTCAATCAAAGAGCGGCATTCTTCAGTGATGACACTGGCCATGTTAGCCCTGATCTTGGACAACAGAGCAGTACAGGCCTGAAATGGGCAGACAAAAATAACCTCAAATTCCTTTCCTAATCAATCGGAAACCAGCATGCAGGTGAACTCCAAAAGTTGAGTAGAATCCAAAGTCAAAGCAAAAGCAAGTACAGACTTGGCATTTAATATGGAATATTTTTTTTTCCTTGACTTGGGTTTACTTTCTTAACTCAGTATATCAATCTGGTGAGTTTCTTTTACCCTTCGGTGATTTATTTGTTAAAAGAACCATGTCACTGATTGTCTGTCGCAGCAAGAAGTCAACAACAGGATTATATCACAGGTGGCATGGCAAAATGTACGGACAGGTGCATTTGATGATTGGCTTCACAGTCGGGTATACAAGGGTTGTTGCGTTCTGTATTAGTGGAAAACAACTGCTGCACCTCTCCAAAAGTTATTGCCGCTTCCTCTGGAGATGGTCCGTCAACTCGACAATGCTGTTTGTCATGGAGTGGTGGCTTTACGAAATTACGACATGAAACAGCGTGCTATTGCTCGGCAGTATGGCATCACTCAAGGTCAGGTGTCAAAGATCCTGAAACGAAATGCTCAGAGGGGTGTCCCTACTCCAATACCGAGGCCAGGACGTCCCCGCAGAACCACAAGAAGGGATGATCGCCAGCTGCACCGGTTAGTCCGCAATGGCCGTACCAAGTCAGCTAATCGGCTTAGGGCTGAGTGGCAGCAACTGACAAATGTGCCTGTATCCAGAAGGCTAGTCAACCAACGACTGGTTCAAGCAGGCTATCGTGCCAGGCGTCCCCTGAGAAAGCCACGCCTGACCAGACAACACCGCCAGCGCCGATTGCAGTGGGCCAGAGAGCACCGTCAATGGCAGCCAGGACACTGGAATCACGTGATCTTCAGTGACGAGTCTAGATTTCTGGTCTATCATCAAGATGGCCGCGTCCGAGTGCGCAGACAAGTGCATGAAGCCTACAACAAAGATTGTATAGTGCCAATAGTCCAAGCTGGAGGTGGTGGGGTGACCGTTTGGGCTGCTTTTCATGCAGGGGGCAAAACCGACCTGGTTGTTCTGAATGGAAACCTGAACCAGTTCAAGTACAGGGCCATTCTGGAAGAAATATTGCTTCCATTTGCTCGTGCAGCCTTTTGAGGAAACTTTGTCTTCCAAGATGACAATGCACGGCCTCATCGTGCTCGCATGATCCAACACTTTCTTGCTGACCGTGGTGTAGAGCATATGGAGTGGCCTGCCATGTCCCTGGATATGAATCCGATAGAGAACTTGTG
Organism: Myxine glutinosa; assembly: GCF_964187855.1. NCBI lineage: Eukaryota > Metazoa > Chordata > Myxini > Myxiniformes > Myxinidae > Myxine > Myxine glutinosa. The sequence continues at coordinate 22,327,076 of NC_136266.1, read as the reverse complement.
GGCAGAATTAATGCGTCAAATCGACCACTTGGACCAGCAGCCGACCTCTGTGCATGAATTGCAGCAGGCTATTGTCACTTCCTGTCCAAACCTTGGCAAATCTCGTGAACAGCATGCCTCGACGTGTACGTGCTCTCCTGAATGCTCGTGGGGGTTACACGAAGTACTGAACTGTAATTTTACTGTCCGTAATCCCAGTCGTAATTTAACTTTTGTTTTTGTTAAAAAAAAATTTGGCTAATGTGCAAAATAAAGAGATACTTCTGGAAAACGCACTGAAGTTTAACACAGTACTGTCCGTGAATTGAGTTCTATATCAGTTTACATCACTTTTAAGGATCAATTTATTTGTTTCGAAATGTCAAATGTGGTTTTTGTTTCTTTTAAAGGTCACATTAACAAAATCTAGAATAATTTCAACATAATTCCAATGAACTTTTGGTTCTAAGTCATCTTGAAAAGTAAGTTCACCCCCCAAAAAAAATATTCCATATTAAATGCCAAGTCTGTATAACGGCCCGATCAGTTGAGCGCAAACCTCCACCAGGCTAACGATTTACGTTTTGTACCCACTGATGGGCCAGATCTGAATTCAGACCTGAACCAAAATCTGATCGGATTGTTTTTGTCTCCTAACCAAATTATCCACCAAGTTTTGTCATAACATGTCCACAACTTCTTGAAATATCGTGCTATATATCGCTTTTGGTCCTACGTCTCAATGGTGAAGAATCACTTCAAAAATCGAAAAGAATTATCGTATCCGGATCCATATTTAGATCTTCACCAAAATCGATTAAATTTGTCCTTGTCCCAAACACAACCTGTCCACCAAGTTCTGTCCAAATCCGTCCACAACTTTTTGAGATATGGTGTTATATATATATATATCGGTTTTTGCCCTCTGTCTCAATGGTGAAGAATCGCTTTAAAAATCCTCAGATCCAGATCTGGATCCGGATCTTCATCAAAATGCAATGATTTCATCCGTGTCACATACCGAACATCTCCACCAAATTTTGTCCGAATCCGTCGACAACTTTTTAGATATCTTGTTCACAAACAGACATGGGTGAAAACATAACCTCCATCCACCTTTGGAGGTACTGTACACAACAAAGCAACTTTTAACTGTTTCTCCTTCTTCTTCTTTTTTTCTTCTTTTTTTCTTTTTTTTTGTATACTGAATCGAGGCTCGTGAAAGAGCTAACATTTACTTCACAAACAAATCAACCAGACAAACAAAATATATAAAAAGAGGGAGCGGAAGACAAGATGGGGAGAGAAGGGGAAGCACACAAACACAACATTTGAGAGAGGGCTTGGGGGGAGGAGGCGTGGGAAGGGGGGGGGGGAGGGGGAAGTATAAAACACAAGGACACCAAGGATTCCAGGACAGAAGTTGGTATTTCAAAAAAGTGGAATTGGGGTGAAATTAGCGGGGGTAGAAACGATCAAGGTTTTGGATCGGGAAAGATAAGAGATGGTGGTGAACAGCTGTTTTAAAGACCTGGAGGGTGGAGTGGGATTGAAGCGAGTGAGGGAGTCTGTTCCAGAGGCGGGAGAAAAGAGGAATGAAGGAGTGAAGGTGAGTAGAGAGTCTTGATTTTGGCAGTTTAACCATAAGAGGGTTGCAGGCAGATCTTGTGCGACCTGCAGGAATATTTGCGGGACAGAGCCCAGAGAGAGCTGGGGGGAGGGGGGGGGGGCAAGGCCAGAGAGGAGTCGGTAGAAGATGGAAAGACCACCAACCTGCCTGCGGTGAGTGAGTGAGTGAGAGGCCCTTGGAGTTAGCTTCATTGCAGGAGATTCCAATGATTCTGAATGCTTTGGTTTCAACAGCGTGAAGACGAGCTAGGTGTGAGGCAGGAGCACCGGCCCAGAGGGAGGAACAGTATTCCATTGAGCTGCAGATGAAAGCCTTGTATGTGGTGAGGAGCTCAGGTGTGCCAAGGAAGGACTTCGCACGACGAAGGATGCCCAGTCGGCGACTGGCTTTGTAGGCCAGATTTGAAATGTGGTTTTCCCAGGAAAGATCATGGCAGATAGTGAGACCCAAAAGCTTGAGTGACAGAACTTCTTGGAGAGGATTATTCAGAAAGTGGATGGGAGGGTTGTCCAGTCGGTCTTTTCAGAGAGACATCGTAAGAGTGTGAGATTTGTCAGGATTGAAAGACATGTTTATTGTTCCACTTGTTTGCCCAGTCTGTGATTTTGTCCAGGTCTGCGGAGAGTGAGGAGGCTGCAGACTGCCGATCTGAGGGATGAAGAATGGAGCGACAGAGAGTAGAGTCATCAGCAAAGAGATAGAGAGGATTTTCAAGAGAGTCAGAGAGATCATTGATGAAGACTAGAAAAAGAAAAAGCTTAAAAGAAGCAAAAAGCTTCTTCTTCTTCTCTCCCCACTTGTACTCTACTTCCCATTTATATATCATTGAGAGAGACAATTCACGAAAATCTCTTCCTCTACAAACTACTTGTACTTGGCTAGACAATTCTATATCTGGAATCAACTGGAAATCTCTCAATCTTGCTGATTTTTATGGACAGGTTAAAGTTTTTAGTTTAGCTCACCCTTAACAAAAGCATGTATCTCCTCACAACAAATGTTATACAGTCCTATATATAAAACAATTGGTTCCATATCAAATCGTAGATGTACAAGCGTTAACATAACATTGTATCATCCACCACCTATAACGAACCACCTTTGGAAGCCATTTCCCCCCGCAGAGCAGGAGTTGGCCTTTTTCTGGCACGGTGGTCCCCATATTTGAAGCAATGTTTTATGGCCGGATTCTCTTCCTGCCGCCAACCCTGTTAGACGCCTCTTGCGACACACAGGGAATTACCAGTGAACTGGTCCTCAATTTGCTGACCTCAGAAGGATGACAGGCTGAGTCAACCCCCCTGATGTTAATTCAGCGATCGACCGGGATTCGAACCCAGGATCCCAAGCCGGCACCCTAACCGCTAAGCCAGCACCAGGCTCCCACCACCTATAACGGATACAATTAAATAACATGTGACATAAGCTATCAGACTAATATGTGACACCGAGTTACAAAATACTCCTGTGTCCTCAAAGACATCACTTCATATTCAATTCCCCCATTTTAAATTTTTTTTATTTTTTCATTTTATTTAATTGCTGAAGCCTGGTGTTGGCTTAGCGGTTAGGGTGCCGGCTTGGGATCCTAGGATCCTGGGTCCGAATCCCAGTCGATCGCTGAATTAACACCAGGGGGATTGACTCAGCCTGTCATCCTTCAGAGGTCGGCAAATTGAGTACCAGCTTGCTGGGATGAATGATCCCGGTGTGTACCCCGGTTTAGAATAGGTACACCGTATCCCTGCGCATTGTAAGAGGCGACCAAGGGTTGGCGTCAGGAAGGGCATCCGGCCATAAAAACATTGCCTCAAACAGGGAACCATGATTGTCATGGGGCCCGCAAGGCTAACCCCACGCTCTAGCGGGGAAAATGGCCTTAAAAAACGATCATTCATTATATTTTCTGCTCCCCCCGATGCCTGTGAATGCCTGCATGAGAATCCCTCTAATATTTACAAGGTAAAGTATTTCATGCATTACCTCTGATGTTCGACGGTAACAAAAGAAATGGGCAGCATTGGATAAACAAGCTTCAACAAAAACAGACACAAAGAGGTCGGGCCTGTGGCGGCACACAACGACAAGGTGCAAAACAAGGAAAAAATCACAACAGGTCAGAAACTTACGTATTTAATGAAGAGAATGGGCAGTCTTTCTGGCTCCTCCAAACATTTCTGCAGCTCATTGAGGAAGAACCTGCATTAGGTGAGGAATCGGAAACAAAAACGGTTTTCGTGAAACACATGCATGACTGCACGCAAGTCCACACGTATGAAAGAATATAAATAAACATGTCACGGAACAGATGCCACTGAACTCACTCTCTGTGCCAATCGAAAATCTGATGGATGTTTCCAAAAACGATCTTGTCCTTTCCTTTCATATCATCAGGGACGCCATCTTCTTTCATAACGGTCATGTAACCCTGGCAATGAATAGAATGAAAGAGGAGCACAATGACGGAATAACTAGAGCAAAACTATTTGAACTTGCACAATGTTTCTGGGTAATTGAGTACTGCTTGAAAATAAAAATGTGGAAAAATATCTTCATTTCGTGGAAGCTCTCTGAAATGTGACCCGGAGGGAAAGCAACAATGCCCATCGAAACTGTTTATGACATTGTTGTATTTTCATCAAATCAAGTGACAGTCAATTGTCTAATAATTACCAAAGACCCGGTCGTGAAGTAATACCAAAAACACCAGTAGGTATTCTGGTGCCCTATTGACACATTTAATCTGTACAATAAGCACAAAAGCTGAATGAATGAAGAAAATGACATACGAGTCGAAAAACAATGAATAAAAAGTCTAGAAAGAGGGCAAGATGAAAAATGTTTGTTTTATATTTATGTACCTCCACCACCAAGCTTAAATCTTTCACGTAGTCATTCTCTGACTCCACCAACTCCTGCAGCACCAACCTGAGGAGACACATCATAAACAAAGTACACATCACATTCCTTTCTGAGAAAGGTACAAAGAACGAGATATTACAGAGAGAAAAGAGAAAAAAAAAGGAGAGAAAGATGAAAATCTTTTTATTACAAAGCAATAATACAGGTATAAAAACCTGTATTATTGAGAGAGAAATAAAGCAATAATACAGGTATGAGAGAGAAAAAAAATCTCAATACATACAATAAATACGAACAGAAATCTCAAAGCACAAATAAATAAAGAAAACAAAAACAATTCACACAAGAAAGAGAGTATGACAAAATAATCAGTGATTGGTTCTCGCAAACTTTAGTGATTCCTTCAAAATGTGTTGGTGAAGTCATCAAGCATTTTTGAGTTCTGGGAAAAAGCAAATTCAAAATTTAATCTTGCTGACACCAGGGCATTGATGAACATCGTCACATCACATTGCCCGCATTGCTTCCTATTTAATTTCTCCTTCCTTGACAAATAAATTGTGAGTTATGATGATGATGACCATTCCTTTTTGCACCGTGACAATGCATCGGGCTGCCGAAACAGTTTCCTTAGCTATTGGGCACAATCCTGGATGGGTCGCCACTCCGACGCAGGATACCCAAATGGCTCATTCATCCCAAGCAAGCTCGTACTCAATTTGCCAACCTCGGAAGGATGACCGGCTGAGTCAGCCCCCCTGGCGTTAATTCAACGATCGACCAGGATTCGAACTCAGGATCCCAGGATCCCAAGCCCGCACCCTAACCATTAAGCCAACACCAGGCTATCAAATTGTGAGTTAAGCTGTGGCTAATAAGAACCTTAATAGCATATGCACCTTATCAGGCTTAACAAAAAACCCAAATATAAACACGAATGACCTCGCTGAGGTCACAACATGTGGACAAAATCTGGTAACGGACCGATTGGGAAACACACATTTAATGCGCTATTAAAAAATTAACTCGACACCTCTCATCCGTGTGAACGTCTGCCACGGTTATATTCTGTATCTTTGAACTAATTAATAGTCCCGCTGCTTTCTCCTGAATCCGGTCTCCAACATGAGCTTTCCTTTCAAGGAGTAGCTCATAGTGCCTCTCACTTTTTTGATGAGCCAATTCATTTTCTACTGCAGATTCTATACTAGCCATTGTTACTATATTGTCATTTATAGCATACTAGCGTGGATCGGCTCACTATGCTCACCTGACCACATGTCGCCACAGAGTCACGGGCTTGTTTAAACTGAGGATAATGACTGAACTTGAGTTGCTGTGTTGTCATAATTTACACCAATCATACTACAAACATTTTTTTGTACAAATGTATTTGTGATATTGGTGATGTTATTTATTTGTAATACAAAAAGGTCCAAGTGGTGTAAAGCTCAAAATGGTCAAAGGTCCAAGCTGGTCTAATCAGTCTGAAGGATGTAAGGGGTCTAAATGGAGTTAAGGTCTAAGGGGTGGAAAATGACAATGGGTGCAGTGTAAATGTTTAAAGGTTCTAAAAAGTTGGAAGGATGAAGGGATCTAAAGGTGTCTAAAGTATTGAAAGGGTGTTCAAGGTAAAAGTGGTCTTAAGGGTCTTCAGGATCTAGGGGTCTAATGAGTCGAAAGGGTCTTCAGGGTATTTTGGGTCGTTTGGGTCTTTGAAGTCTTCGTGGTCTTTTGCATCATCATGGTCTTTAAGGGTCTTTTTCGTATTTTGGGTCTTCGGGATGTTTTGGGAAGGAGGGCGGAGGGGTTCTCAACTTGCGTTTGGTAGTGAGGCTTGAGGGGAAAGGGGGAAGGGGGACTTGCATTTGTTACACATGTGTGACTTGCATTTGTTACACATGTGTGACATGCATTTGGTAGTGGATTTAAAGGGGAAGTGGGGGGGGGGGGCATGGGCATGGCCCCACATGTTGGCATCAGTGCAGAACTGAACAAAATTGGATACATTGAAACAGAGCGTTCAATCAGGATAGTAATACCACCCGTCACTTTCAGAACAGCACGCACCCTTTTAAAAGAGATTATAACATGGGCTTCCCTTGCGGGATACGAATCGAACTGCAGCTGCCAGCCTGTGTACCCACTCTGGAACTCCTGGAACTCTCCAAGGCAAAGGTTACATTTTAAACTTCTGTTAAATTTAACGAAGACAATGGAATATATGTTTATATATACAGTTTGTTTACTTTATCACTTTAATAATGTCTATTTTCAAAAACGACAACTGCTGTTAAAAAAGTCAACTACACTGCTGTCGACTGTATCGCCGTGGCTTACAAACATCACTTGATAAGGAAAGGCTAACTTGGCAAGTGATTAGCGATGTATACAGCGATTTATAGGTATAAAGATCTGCGATTATCGATGTACAGTATACAGCGATTTGTCAGTATGAAGCTCGATTATACAGAAACCGTTACGACCTGTTCCAAGACAAGGCATTTTGGATTAGCCGGAAAACAAAATGGTGGATTAAGATACCTGCGAGGTGAAGGTGGGCTGACGAAGGGTAAGCTTGTTTTTGGTTTTAATTTAATATTGAAGGAGCTGGGGCTCCCACGTCGATCGGAAGAATGGACGCGACAAAAAGCTGGAATTCATCCGAGTTGCTTTAATCAAACCAAACACTCAGGCACTCTGAAAAGCCCGTTTATCGGGCAGCAATATATATACATATTATCCCGGAGCGTTTGCCCAGGAAAGGCGAGAGGGGGCGTGGCCCAGCGTCCTGACTGCGGCCTGGCAAGTTGAGGGCGAGCCTGCCCTGGCGTCCCGACCGAGGCCTGGCAAGTTGAGCGCGGGCCTGCCCGGGCGTCCTGGACGAGCCCGGCATGGTGATCGCTCCGCGTCCTTGATAGGTGCAAGGCGATTGTGAAAACCCAGCGGTAGCCGCTACACACGTCCCCCCAGAATCGACTTGCACCGGCAGGGTCAATTTGAGGGGGGTCCTGATGACCCGGCCGAAGCGACCCCTGGCGGGTCGTGGGAGGGGGATCCGGTGTGGTGGTGGGCGGTCGAGTGGGGGGCACCGTGGACGGGGGGCGGCCTCGCCGTGGCGGAAGGGCCACCCGTGGTGGGTGGTCGACGTCCACGTGCGCCGGCTTGAGGCGGTCCACCGCAATCCGGTCCGACCTGCCGCCGATGTCGATGACGAACGACTTGTCGTCCCGTCGCAGCACCCGGAAGGGCCCGTCGTACGGCGGCCGGAGTGGCCCCCGATGTGCGTCGTGACGCAGAAAAACATACTCCGCTGTGCGAAGTGCTGGGGGGACGTAGGACTGGGGGTCACCGTGGTGGGATGTTGGCACGGGGGCAAACCGTCGGGCGGCCTCCTGGAGGTCCGAGCGCTGGTGAGCTGCGGACCAGGGACTGGTAGCGTCGGGCACGAATTCGCCCGGGACGCGTAGCGCCTGGCCATAGACAAGCTCGGCGGTGGATGCCTGGAGGTCCTCCTTGGGGGCCGTGCGGAGGCCCAAAAGGACCCACGGCAGCCGGTCGGCCCAACCGCCGTCTTGAAGGCCGGCCATGAGCGCGGCCTTCATGGAGCGGTGGAATCGCTCGCACAACCCGTTTGCTTGGGGGTGGTAGGCCGTAGTACGGTGGAGCTTGACCCCCAGGTTGCGGGCGACCGCGCCCCACAGCTCGGAGGTGAAATGTGGTCCGCGGTCTGACGAGATGTCCGCCGGTGCGCCGAAGCGGGCGACCCAGGTGGCGATGAAAGCCTGCGCCACGTCGGCGGCGGTGGTGGAGACTAGGGGAACGGCCTCCGGCCACCTGGTGGTCCTGTCCACCATGGTGAGCAGGTGTGTGAACCCCCGTGACGGGGGGAGGGGGCCCACCAGATCCACGTTGACGTGGTCGAAACGTCGTTCGGGCACGGTGAAAGGTGCCAGCGGGGCCTGGGTGTGTCGGTGGACCTTGGCCTGTTGGCAGGCCGTGCAGGTGCTGGTCCAATCACGGACGTCCCGACGAAGGCCGTGCCAGACGAATCGCGCCGACACCAGCTTCTGGGAAGCTTTCCGGCCCGGGTGGGAAAGGCCGTGGAGGGAGGCGAAGATGCGGCGTTACCAGGTGACGGGCACGATGGGGCGAGGCTGGCCTTGGGAGACGTCGCAGAGCAGGACAGTGTCCGCGAAGGGGATGTCGGCCAGGCGGAGGCCCGTGTCCGCCGCCCGGAGGGCTTGCACCGTGGTGTCGGTGGTTTGGTCCGCCGCCATAAGCGCAAAGTCCACGCCCAGGTGGACCGCGTTCGCGCTGGCCCGGGAAAGACAGTCGGCCACGGCGTTGTTTTTGCCGGCGACGTGCCGGATGTCCGTGGTAAACTCCGACACGGCGGAGAGGTGGCGCTGTTGGCGGGCCGACCACGGCTCCGTGACCTTGGCCATGGCGTAAACCAATGGCTTGTGGTCGACGAACGCCGTGAAAGGTCGGCCCTCCAGGAGGTGGCGGAAATGGCGGACGGCCAGGTGTAGACCGAGGAGCTCCCGGTCAAACGTGCTGTATTTGAGCTCGTTCGGCCGGAGCTGCCGGCTGAAAAAAGCGAGTGGCTGCCAAACCCTGTTCACCCATTGCTCATGTACGGCGCCCACCGCGTAGTCGGAGGCATCCGTGGTGAGGGCGATGGGAGCGTTGAGCACCGGGTGAGCGAGCAGTGTTGCGTCGGCGAGGGCCCGCTTTGAGCTTTGGAAGGCCGCATCCATTGCTGCGGACCAGGCGATGTCGTGCTTGGCCGGCTTGCCCCGGAGGGCTTCGTAGAGGGGCCGCATGAGTTGAGCAGCGCGGGGCACGAAGCGGTGATAAAAATTCACCATTCCCAGGAATTCCTGCAGGGCCTTCATGGTGCGGGAACGTGGTGATGGCCTCGACCTTGGTTGGCAGCGGCACGGCCCCGTTCTTGGTGATGTGGTGGCCCAAAAAATCAACGGCCGTCGTGCCGAAGTGGCATTTGGCCGGGTTGACGATGAGGCCGTGCTCGCTGAGGCGCCCGAACAGTGTTCGGAGGTGGAGGAGGTGCTCGGCCCGGGACGTGCTGGCGACGAGGATGTCGTCCAGGTAAACGAAAAGGAACGGCAGGTCACGCAGCACGCCGTCCATCAAGCGCTGGAACGCCTGAGCTGCGTTCTTGAGACCAAACGGCATCCGCAAGAATTCGAATAAGCCGAACGGCGTGATGACTGCCGTTTTAGGGATGTCGGCCGCCCTGACAGGTACCTGGTGATATCCCCGTATGAGATCAATTTTCGAAAAAATGACCCGTCCCGCCAGACGGGCGGAGAAGTCTTGGATATGCGGGATCGGGTACCTGTCGGGGGTGGTAGCGTCATTGAGACGGCGGTAGTCGCCACACGGGCGCCATCCACCCCCCGGCTTTGGCACGATGTGCAGTGGCGAGGCCCACGCGCTATCGGAGCGCCGCACGATGCCGAGGTGCTCCAACGCGTCGAATTCGGCCTTTGCCACGGCGAGCTTGGCTGGGTCGAGGCGGCGGGCCCTGGCGTAGACCGGCGGGCCCGTGGTTGGTATGTGGTGGTCGATCCCATGCCGTACTGCGACGGCCGAAAACGTCGGCCGCGTGAGGGCCGGGAACTCCGTGAGCAGGCGAGCAAACTCGTTCGCCGCCGGGACGGCGCATGCCAGCTCGGTCGGCGCGGAGCTGCTCAATGTGCATACCAGGGAGCTGAAGGTTTCGGCGTTGATTAAACGACGCCGTTGGACGTCCACCAGCAGTCCGTGTGTGCAGAGGAAGTCGGCGCCTAGCAGAGCCATGGGCACGTTTGCGGTTACAAACGTCCAAGCAAAGCGTTGGCCGCCGAAGCAGAGGGTGACGTTGCGCGGGCCGAAGGTGCGGATGGTCGATCCGTTGGCCGCAACCAAGGAGGGGCCGCAAACCGCGGATTGCCTGTCCTGGTCAGAGGCGGGTATGACGCTCAGTTGGGCGCCGGTGTCGCACAGGAAGCGCCGTCCGGACGCTTTATCCGTGATGAACAGTAAGTTGCCCGTGTGGCCGGCGCTCATGGCTGGTAATGAACGCCGGCCCGGCCGTTTCCCGGCCTGCCGAAGGTGCACGGGGGTCGGCATGTCCGGGCCTTCTGTCCGAACCTGGCATGATAGTAACACCATGCTTGGTCAGGTGGAGGCCCCGGTCGTCGTGCTGGAGGTGGTCGGCTCGGGGTAGCGGCCGCCAATTGCGTCGGCAGTTCGGTCGTCGACCGTGCCGGGTGCTCGGGCGCCATGGGTGTTGCGTCGGACGGCGGTGGGTCCCATGTCGCCGCTGCAATGCGCTGTCCTGCGGCGGAGATCTTGTCGGCTTCTCTGGCAAGGGCCCGGGGATCTGTGATCGTCGTGCTTGCCAGGGCGAGGCGTACCGGGTTAGGCAGCTGACGGAGGAACAGCTCCCGGAACAGGAATGCCGGAGAGTGCTCGCCGAGCAGTGAAAGCATGTAGTCCATTCGCTCGGAAGGGCGCGTGTCGCCGAGCTCGGGCAGATCGAGCAGGCGCCGTGCGCGTTCCGCCGATGGGAGGGCGAAAGCGTCGAGGAGAAGCTTCTTAATCGCGCCGTATTTGTCAGCGGCTGGCGGGCTCTCGAGGAGGCTCAGGGCGCGGGCCGCGGTGGCCGAACCGAGCGCTGCTACCACATGGTGGAAGCGGGTGTCGTCGGCCATGATGCCTCGCAGGGCGAACAGGGAATCCGCCTGTGCGAACCAAACCGCCGCGTGAGCCTCCCAGAAGGTAGGCAGTTTAAGGGCGACTGCCGTGTCCATGTCGGTAGGTCACCAATGAAGGAGCTGGGGCTCCCACGTCGATCGGAAGAATGGACGCGACAAAAAGCTGGAATTCATCCGAGTTGCTTTAATCAAACCAAACACTCAGGCACTCTGAAAAGCCCGTTTATCGGGCAGCAATATATATACATATTATCCCGGAGCGTTTGCCCAGGAAAGGCGAGAGGGGGCGTGGCCCAGCGTCCTGGCAAGTTGAGGGCGAGCCTGCCCGGGCATGCCCGGGCGTCCCGACCGAGGCCTGGCAAGTTGAGCGCGGGCCTGCCCGGGCGTCCTGGACGAGCCCGGCATGGTGATCGCTCCGCGTCCTTGATAGGTGCAAGGCGATTGTGAAAACCCAGCGGTAGCCGCTACAATATGCCCATTAATTATCTTCAAAAAGGTGTTTCAATTTACCCAAACACCCAATTTCCAGTCCTGCACTCCCTTAGAGTTTACTTCATATGCATGCAAAGTTTTTGGCCGCTAGATTTCATGGTTTTGGAGTTATGGAGAGGGGACACACACACACACACACACACACACACACACACACACACACATATATATACACACACACACACACACACACACACACACACACACACACACACACACACACACACACACACACACTCTTTTATTTATTATAGATTGCATTGTTTATATATATCATTTTAAAAAGAAACAATAAGGTGGAGAGGGGGGATAGGGGAAGGAGGGGGGATAGGGGGGGAACTGTAACTCCACCTCTTCCTCCGATTGTGACAAATCATAAAATGTACCACCAGTGTTCTGAGCATTACTCCCAACCATTCCTATTTTAATATCTCCAGAATGTTCTTTTTAGGAAAACATCATTGCTCTGATGTCCACTCTCCTCAATCGAAATTGGGACTTTGTTTTCACAAATCTGTGAATTTGTCATCGCATTTGCTGAATCCATGCAAATACTTGGGTTAACAGTTTGTTTAACTCCAGGAGTTTGTCGAGGTGAAGCTTCGTTTGCACGCTCGATGTCAGCCCTCGTCTCACTTTCAACCACATCCCAAAAAGGAATTAGACTGGTAGTGTCATGTTGCACAAACTCATAGTTGTCCTCCATGACACCAGTTTCTTTCGTTTCATTGATGTTTTGAATGGAATTTTCAAACATAACCTGAAGATCTTGTACAGCAGTGCTATCTTTATCCAACACGACCTTCTTCGCTACACGGATCGGTTTAGACCTTTGGGTGCTCTTCGTTTTATTGGGACCATTTCAGCTCCACATTAATCTCTTCACTGGGGAGAGAGGAAAGTAGTAATATCAACGACTGATCCTGTGGGTTCTACCTCTTTAGATTCGCTAGACAAAGGAGATTTCTCCTTCATACACTCTGTCGGCATGGCTTGTTTAGTCACACTTTGCACATGGAGCTATGAGACAAAACCTGTTAAGGTCTCCAAACGCTTAATTATTTGTTAAGGTTAATTGGAATCTCCTGCGATGAAGCTAACTCCGAGGGCCTTTCACTCACCGCAGGCAGGTAAGGTAGGTGGTCTTTCTGTCTTCTATAGACTCATTTCCGGCCTAGCTCCCCCTGCTCTGTCTGTCCTCTGCCCCCCCCCCCCCAAATATTCCTACAGGTCGCACAAGATCTGCCAGCAACCCTCTTCTGGTGAAATTGCCAAAATCAAGACTCTCTGCTCACCTTCACTCTTTCATTGCTCTTTTCTCCCGGCTCTGGAACAAACTCCAACACTATCTTCAATCTCAATCCTCCCTCCAAGTCTTTAAAACAGCAGTTCACCACCATCTCTTATCTTCCCCCATCCAAAACCTTGATCTTTTCTACCCCCGTTAATTCACCCCAGATCCACTTTTTTTGAAATACCGACTTCTTTCCTGGAATTTCTAGCAACTAGGGCATGCCCGTACTATATATATATCTAAAATTATATCCCCCCCCTCTATTTACATGAAATGGTTTGGTCCAAAGCGAACGGCTTGCGAGTACGGTGACAATCCCCCCCCCTCTATTTACATGAAATGGTTTGGTCCAAAGCGAACGGCTTGCGAGTACGGTGACAATCCCCCCCCTCTATTTACATGAAATGGTTTGGTCCAAAGCGAACGGCTTGCGGAGTTTGGTAAAGAAATCGCCATAACGTGCACAAACGTGCAGGAAAGCGAAAGAATCGCAAATTAGTTTTAATTAGTTTTAAAACATAGTTTAACGCCAACATAGCGGCAACATAGTTTGCCAACGTGAAATAAATGAATACGCTCTCAAATGTGCCGTCCGAGGCAGAGTCTGTTCGGCACGTTCGGCACACGTGATAGCTCGCTGCTCTCTGATTGGTTGAATCGTTTTTTGGACATAGCTCGGTAACTACTTGTCCGATTAATATGAAACCTTGAAAAGGCACATCCTCGGGTCCCCAGCAATATACCTGGCAAGTTTAAAGTATATCGGACCCGTGGTTGTCGAGAAACAGCGGTCACAGACATACATACATACATACATACATACATACATACATACATACATACATACACACAGAGATTACTGGAATTATAGATAGATGTCCATGTGTTTTATACCTCTCCGACCCCCCCCCCCCCCACCCCCCGCCTTCCCATGCCTCCTTCCCCCAAGCCCTCTCCCTCCCACAGATCTCCCAATGTCCCTGTTCCCCGCTGTTGTACTTGTGTGCTTCCCTCTCTCTCCCCATCGTCTCCCGCTCCCTTTATTGTATGTTTTGTATGGCCGTTTTTTTTTTTGTGTGATTAATGTTAGCTCTTACACGAACCTCGATCTTGTGTACAAAAAAAAAAAAATGCTCAACATTGAAACCACATTAGGGTACCTAAAGCAGCATACAGCTGGTACTCATCTAAGAGTGATTTGAAATGAAATATTCAGGCTAAGATTGCATGTAGGTAGTTTCACCAGAAGAGGGTTCATGGTGGACCGCAAGAGTCCGACAGAAACTTTGGGGGGATAAAGCACATAAAGAGCAGAGGGTGTAAGACCGGAAAGGAGGTGGTGGAAGACAAAGAGACCACTGACCTGTCTGTGATGGCAAAGTGATAGGTCCATAGACTTTGTTAGCAATAAAGAGGATGAACAAAAAGAGGATAAAAAATATTGGACCAAATTTATGAAAGGCGCTTAGTGAGCGTCTTGCTAACACATGCCGAACCGTACTTTACCTCTTACAGGAGCCTCGATCTTGTATACAAACAAGTACAAAAAGTTTTAATTAAAACAAAAGCCGCGTCGATGTTACACAATGCCTAGATGCAGCTGTGCCTATAACATCGACGTTATAGGCACAGGACATTCCTATTGATTCGATTACTTGATGTTATTTTTGTGCAAAGTGAAAATATATCTCGGCAATTTCCCATGTGTGGCGACGAAATTTTAATATATCTCGGCATTTTCCCGTCTGTTATTTCAGGCGGTGTATGACTGACCATGCCGCGATTAAAAAAAAAAAAATCTCGGCAATTTCCCGTGTGTGGCGACGAATTTTTAATATATCTCGGCATTTTCCCGTCTGTGGCGACACGTGAACGAAGCTATGCTCCTCTCTCCACATTATTGTGACGACGTATAAATCAAATATTTCATCGTGACGATTGTCATCAAATGGACGAATTTTTAATATATCTCGGCATTTTCCCGTCTCTTATTTCGGGCGGTGTATGACTGACCATGCCGCGATAAAAAAAAAAAAAATCTCAATGGACTTGAAGTTACAGGCCTTTGAGAATTCATTTCGTTCTATAAAGGGCAACTTTCATCGGATTTTCTTCACGTTTTTTTTCAACCGAGTCTAAAACTATGTTAGCGACTGTGAAAAATGAAATGATATATCGAATTTGATTTGAAAGAAAACTGTGTGAGAGAGTAAGACACCACGGGCCTACAAAACAGGCCTCAAAGCTATGCGAGTTAATAAAATGGTGGATATTTGTTTATATGAAGCCTCTCCCACAATGGGTGGAGCTATGGTTCCCAGAATGGGTGGAGCTTTGAGGTTTTGTCTTCTCTGCAAGAACAACAAGAAGAAGAAGAACAAGAAGAAGAAGAACAACAACAGCAGAGGGCACTCTATGAGCAGCGTCTGCGACGCGGCTAACAAGAAGAAGAAGAAGAACAAGAACAAGAACAACAGCAGAGGGCACTCTATGAGCAGCGTCTGCGACGCGGCTAAAAAAAAAAAAAAAAAATCGTTCACAAAAATATTGTACGTGCTCAGCTAATCGCCCGTCTAACTAGCAATTCACAAAGGGACATAAACAGCCGATTAGCCTGTGAAATACCGCACATATCCCCAACATCCAATTGAAATGATGCACTTGCATAAAATCACAGTGCCACGGACAATTGTTGGAGAGGACAATTCAGCACATTGCTCCTCATCACAAGTTGATGCAGGCCATCTTGCACTAGATTCAACAGCCAACAAAATACTTCTTTTGAGAGTCTTTAACGCTGGACAAATTTGATATTGCCATACTTTTCCAGAGGATTGCATCTATCCTCGAAGATTTTCAATGCACGTCCGCAAACTGCCCTATTCCTATCCTCTTCTGCCTCCTCTTTAGCTAATTCAAGCACTCCTAACACATCCATATTCACCGTCCTCTGGAAACTACCAATTACAAGCTTGCTTCTTCAGGGCCTTAACCCCACTCTTTAAACATGCCCTCACCGACGTGTACAAGTTGATTCTTCAAGTCTATACGCGTCTAACTCGCCTTTCATAAATTTAGCCCACACACATTGGGGAGATGGACAGAAGGTTGGAAGGAGTGGGTGGGAGGAAATGAGGAAAGAGGAGGATAAGAAGAAGAAGAAGACGACAAAAGAATTGCATGGGGAACAGACAAGTCAAGTTTCTCCCTTTTTGAATTTATGAATAAGCAACCAGGCCATTGGGAAATAAATTGCAACTCCCTAATTCAATCTCGTGCAGCATGGCCCAATGAAAACCATTTCTATGCATTGTTTTTAGTTTGTACATCAGAAAAAAATATATACAGGGCTTGAAGTTGGCATACCGTCTATGCTTCAGTGCTTTGGAAATGTGCTCATTCTCAGTCATTAGGGAAGAAGACTGGCTCTCGGTCATACCGGCAGATGGAGCAGCAGTCTCATAAGCTTTCATTGGAGGCTTGTCGTCAAGTGTCTGTACAGGGGAAAATAAATAAAGAAATAAATAAATAATATATATATATATATATATGTGTGTGTGTGAAAGTTTGCAAAGCAAATTGATTTGACTCACTTCTTATTGGTTTGACTGATGTGCACACTTGGGCATTGGAAGAACAAGCTGCATTGATACTCTACCAGCAAAGCATTTACCTGCTCCTGCAGTTATAACTAGAACAGCACTCGGTAGAGCACATACCCCCCGCCAGGCTGAACAGTTAATATTTTGTATCCCACTGATCGGCCGGTTCTGGAGCTGAACCAAAATTTAATCAGCTCGCTCTTGTCACCTAACCAACTCATCCACAAGGTTTTGTCATAAGTCGTCCACAACTTTTTGAAATATCATGCTATATATCGTTTTTGGTTCGATCACTCAATGGTGAAGAATCACTTTAAAAAATAAAATAATTCTCTAATCTGGATCCAGATCTTCACCAAAATCGAATCGATTCGTCCTTGTCACACCCACAATCTGTGCACCAAGTTTAGTCCGAATCCTTCCATAACTTTTTGAGATATTGTGCGATATATCGGTTTTAGCCCCATCTCTCAATGGTGAAGAATGACTAAAAATTCTTGGATCAGGATCTGGATAATCACCAAAATTTAGTAAATTCTTCCTAGTCAAACAACCAACCTGTAAACTAAGTTTTGTCCATATCTGTCCACAACTTTATGAGATATCGTGATATATACACTACATGACCAAAAGTATGTGGACACCCGAACATCACGCGTCTCATTCCAAATTCATGGGCATTAATATGGAGTTCGTGCCCCTTTTGCTGCCATAACAGCCCCCACTCTTCTGGGAAGGTTTTCCACTTGATGTTGGAACATGCGGGGATTTGCTTCCATTTTGCCAAAAGAGCATTAGTGAGGTCGGGCACTGATGTTGGGCGATTAGGCCTGGCTCGCAGTCGGCGTTCCAATACATCCCAAAGGTGTTCAATGGGGTTGAGGTCAGGGCCCTGTGCAGGCCGGTCAAGTTCTTCCACACCGATCTCGACAAACCATTTCTGTATGGACCTCGCTTTGGCAACGGGGGCATTGTCATGTTGAAACAGGAAAGGGCCTTCCCCAAACTGTTGCCACAAAGTTGGAAGCACACAATCATCTAAAATGTCATTGTATGCTGTAGCGTTAAGATTTCCCTTCACTGGAAAGAAGGGGCCTAGCCCTAACAATGAAAAACAGACCCAGACCATTATTCCTCCTCCACCAAACCTTACAGTTGGCACTATGCATACAGGCAGGTAGCGTTCTCATCGAATCCGCCAAACGCAGATTCGTCCGTCAGATTGCCAGATGGTGAAGCATAATTCATCACTCCAGAGAACGCGTTCCCACTGCTCCAGAGTCCAATGGCGGAGAGCCATTCCAGCCGACGCTTGGCATTGCGCATAGCGATCTTAGGCTTGTGTGTATCTGCTCAGCTATGGAAACCCATTTCATGAAGCTCCCGACGAACAGATGTTGTGCTGACATTGCTTACAGAGGCAGTTTGGAACTCAGTAGTGTGTGTTGCAACCGAGAACAGACAATGTTTGCGGGCTTCAGCACTTGGCGGTCCCGTTCTGTGAGCTTGTATGGCCTACCACTTTGCGGCTGAGCTGTTGTTGCTCCTCGACGTTTCCACTTCACAATAACAGCACTTACAGTTAACCGGGGCAGTTCTAGCAGGGTAGAAATTTGACGAACTGACTTGTTGGAAAGGTGGCATCCTATGACGGCGCTACGTAGAAAGTCACTGAGCTCTTCAGTATGGCCCATTCGACTGCCAATGTTTGTCTATGGAGATTGCCTGGCTGTGTGCTTGATTATATATACCTGTCAGCAATGGGTGTGGCTGAAACAGCCGAATTCGCTAATTAGAAGGGGTGTACGCATACTTTTGGTCATGTCGTGTATCATTTTTGCCCCATCTCTCAATGATGAAGAATGACTTTAAAAATCCTCGGATCCAGATCTTCACCAAAATTTAATGAATTCTTCCTTATCACGCACCCAGCCTCTCCAGCAAATTTTGTCCAAATCCCTCCACAAGTTTTTGAGATATCCTCTTCACAGACAGACAAACAGACAGGGGTGGAAACATAAACAACAAAGGTGGGCAGAGGTAATCAAATGGGGAACCCTTTCCTATTGCACAAATACGTGTGGGGTTTTCAGATACATCCGCAAGAAGTTTGATTTCCAAGTGTTTCATTGTAACAAGTTATAGAGATCACTGTCATACCTGCCCATTGTGCAGGAGCTTGTGCTGTTGAATCGCCATGGGAGGAGGAAGTGTGATGCTCTCAGGACCATCTTCCCCCTCCTCTTCACCATAAGTCCCCACTCCCTCAATGGTCGTCTTCACAGAAGCCTTTTCTTCTCCTTCTGGAGTCTTCCTCTCGACCTACACGAAGCACTAAGAATCATCATGGATATATAACCCGGTAACGCAATCACTCAATAATTGCAGTACAGGCACATTATTCCCGGAAGTGTCACAATAGTGCAGTTGAATATTCTGACGAGGAATAGACTTTGAGACAAATTTCTCTCAAAAATAATAGCAAAGAAAAATTAAAAATAACAAATAAATGAAACATTAAAGTAATTTCTCTTTTTTATTCCAGGAAAAGATCACAAAAAGATGGTTCCTCTTCATGATCCAATGTTGAGTTATATTTGGTAAGCTTGAGCTCAATGGGGATATAATAATTCTAAGTTTATTTCTGAGGCCTCTAGCCCAACAACACTAACATACTCTCCAAGAGGTTGCTGGAAACGACTAATGGTGATTATTAAAATGAGAGGTTAGTCCATTTAACACCTTCGTAAATCCTCACCTCGTCATCGAGAGTAGCTGCAACATTCACTGCTCCAGGTTCTATGCTCTTTTGCCCCTCCTGGGCCTTTTTGTTGGTCTTGCCAGAACCCTTTTTGCCAAACTCAGGCGTCTTGTTCCCTCCACTTCCAAGTCGCCTGACGGGACTGCGAAGCCATTTGCGCAAGGCTTTACCGCCCCGCTTTGTTGCCGGTGAGCTCTGACCACTCGCATCGCCCACCGGGGAGTGGGACAAGGGCAGGGAAGTGCTTGGCGTGTTATCTTGATTCGAGCTCTTCACTGGGGCATCTAAAGAGGAACAGGAACCAAAAGTAAAAATAGGTTTACTACATCATCATACTAAAATACGCCATTTGTGTCTGTCTGATTAATTTTTGATGCCAATACATTCCGTCGTTACTTATCCAATCTCAACCAAACTTGACAGGATGACCAAGGGTTACATAATGAAGGTTATAGCGGATTCATTTACCCCCCCCCCCTCCCCAAGGGGTTTTCCTCCCCCGAGCAGGTTTTCCCCACCATTGCTGTCAATGGGGTTGCGTGTTGAGGTGTATATAAATGTTAAATTAGCTTTATAGTGGCGTTTTTGCAAAGAAGAAGATTTATCGTGGCGTTTTTCCAAAGACGCTTTTAATAACAAAATCAATGATAATTGCATATTATTAATGTTGTTTCAACAATATTGATACTAATAATGTCCCACTTCCCCAAAGCGTTTTTCCTGCAGTGATAACGTGTATAAATAGCTTATAGTTATAATGGTGTTTCCGTGGGAGCAACAGCTGCTACAGGAAGTAAAAATATTAGAAACCACAAACACGTATGATTAGCTTTTTTAAACAGTCGCTAATGCTCTTTATAACACGAAATGAAGAAATTTGGAGGAATCCCAACATCCGTGAAGTAAGGTTTACTTACAGAATTGAGCGAAGATCTACTGTACTCTATATAACCTACAAATGTTGGGTTAATAACATGGCCATTTCTGCCTCTACCGTGGCATTTTTCGTAGTGAACTTTTGAAACTTGATCCTGCTGTTTAACATGAAACTGAAAGGGAGGAAGCCCAGGTTGTGCTCATTTCCCAAGCAGCTAGCTAGCGCTTGCCAAGCCAGCAGTTCCTTAAAGGTTTTGAATGGAGTGCTTGCTCGAATGCTTAAACCACTTCGCGATCTCTCCACAACAAGCTTGGTAAACGAACAAACACCCAAGGTTCGTGAGACCCGACCATAGATCGACTGTAATCTACATACCCCAAAGAGGAATGACCCTTCTTGCCGCTCCCGTAATGAGCGGGTGTACTAATTTGAATACAACAACAACAGGCATTTTAAGGCCATTTTCCCTCCAAGAGCGGGGGTTAACCTTGTGGTCCCCATGACAATCTTCTCAATTTTGCCCTATTTTCTGCATCTCACCTTGTTAACCCCCTTGCCCGCATTTCTTCTTCCACCATCTTTAGCCAAGTCTTTCTCGGTCTTCCCCGTCCTCTACTTCCTTCTACATTCATTTCCATCACTCTTCTCAACCAGTCACTTTCATCCTTCCTCAACACATGACCAAACCATCTCAACCTGTTTCTCTTCACAGCATCCATCACAGGCTCTATTCCCATCATCTTTCACAATTCATCATTTGTCTTCTTCTCTCTCAACGATACTCCACACATGCACCGAACCATTCGCATTTCCACCCTTTCCAGCCTTCGTTGCTGCTCTACGTTCATTACCCATGTCTCGCTCCCATAAATCATAACACTTAACATAATAATCACAATCATAACACTAAAGTTTGAATAAAGCAAGAAAAGTAAAGAAAGTTACAGGAACATGAAGATGAACATAACGAAGAATTACATGAGTCGTGGCTGCTTTTGACTTTAGTTTAGTTGTACCAATACATCGTAACTCTCCCAATACATCTTGTCATCCTGCTCCTCTGTTGTCCACCATATTATCAGCAGCTCAGCCAGGTATGCTACCCACAGCCTTGTGCTACATACGAATGAAGAATTGCAGTCGGAGGCCAATAAACCCATAAAACCTGTGCAATGGTTGTCAACGTATGATGGTCTGTTCATGCTCTTTCCTTTCAAATGGTGAGCGTCAAGTAAGGAAATCAGCATGCACCCTTTTTCAATATCTTGAGGTACAATTCTAGTTATCTCACGGAACTGCGCATTCTCTTGACAAAGTGCTCCTCAACCTCTAACCCCCACCGTCTGCTGTGAGGAAGTTCCGCGGGCTCAACTAGTGAGGAAATTTTTCTGCAAAATCTTTGAATTGAGCTTGTCTGTTTTACCTGATCTTGAGTTGGAGTTACCGACAGCTTTGCTTGTTTGCACCTTTTGCCATCGCCAATCATTGCAACAATGCAGAGCAACGTAGACTTATCAGCACAAAAGGAAGTGCACAACTAACCTTTAGCTCAACATAGTCATTCCCCTTTTATTTTCACCTGCAGCTGTGGTTTACACAAGTCGAAGCACAATTCGACACTTGGAACAATACTACCTAGTTGGCATGGGCATTGAGGAAGTTAGGAGTGGAGGAATGGTTGATCAGAGTAGTGATGGCAATGTACAAAAGAGCGCGCACAGCTGTAAGGACGAAGGACGGGAACAGTGGTGAGTTTGAGGTGAAGGTGGGAGTGCATCAGGGGTCGGTACTAAGTCCACTACTATTTGTAGCTGTGATGGAGGTGCTGGCTCAGAACGTAAAGGACGGTTTACCGTGGGAGTTGTTGTATGCAGATGATCTGGTGTTGATTGCGGAAAGTATGGATGGACTGAAGGAAAAGATGAACAAGTGGAAGGAATGTATGGAGACAAAAGGTCTGAAGGTGAATATCGGAAAGACGAAGGTGATGGCAAGTGGTAAAGCATGTGGTGAGGTGGAAAGAACTGGGAAGTGGCCGTGTGCTGTGTGCAGGAAGGGTGTCGGAGTGAACTCCATTCAATGTACAATGTGCGCTGAGTGGGTTCATCAAAAATGTAGTGGTCTGAGAGGGTCATTTACCAGTGTGGCAGCTACATTCAAATGTAAGGTGTGCACAGAGGGAGCTGCAGATGGAGGAAATGTTGAGTTGGATCTTGGAGACGGCGTGAAGCTGGAAGGTGTGAAAACATTTTGCTACCTCGGAGACATGCTGAATGGAGAAGGTGGATCAGACTCGGCAACGGTTGCTCGAGTGAGATGTGCATGGAAGAAGTTTCGGGAACTGAGTGGCGTGCTGATGAGGAGGAGAGTGTCGCTGAAGCTGAAGGGAAAGGTGTATGCTGCATGTGTGAGAAGTGTTATGATTTATGGGAGCGAGACATGGGTAATGAACGTAGAGCAGCAACGAAGGCTGGAAAGGGTGGAAATGCGAATGGTTCGATGGATGTGCGGAGTATCGTTGAGAGAGAGGAAGACAAATGATGAATTGCGAAAGATGATGGTAATATTGCCTGTGATTGATGCTGTGAAGAGGAACAGGCTGAGATGGTTTGGTCATGTGTTAAGGAAGGATGAAAGTGACTGGTTGAGAAGAGTGATGGAAATTGATGTAGAAGGAAGTAGAGGACGGGGAAGACCGAGAAAGACTTGGCTAAAGATGGTGGAAGAAGAAATGCGGGCAAGGGGGTTAACAAGGAGAGATGCAGAAAATAGGGCAAAATGGAGAAGATTGTCATGGGGACCGCAAGGCTAACCCCCGCTCTAGCAGGGAAAATGGCCTTAAAATGCATGTTGTTGTTGTTGTTGAACAATACTACCTAGTTGATGCAGTTAAAATACCTTGTTGGCTCCTTGTAACCAGAATATGTGATAGAGGTGAGATATATTTTAGTACTACCTCCAACGAACAACCCGTACACGATTTTGAAGGCCGCACTCTCATGTCCAATCATGTCCAATCAATTGAATTTACCACAGGTGGACTCCAATTAAGGTGTAGAAATATCTCAAAGATGATCAAGAGAAATGGGAGGCACTTGAGCTAAATTTCAAGTGTCATTGCAAAAGGTATGACTACTTATGTCAATGTGATATTTCAGTTTTTTCTTTTTATTAAATCTGCAAAACTTTCTAAAATCCTGTTTTCTCTTTGTCATTATGGGGTGTTGAGTGTAGATTGATGAGGGAAAAAATGAATTTAAACGATTTCAGCATAAGGCTGCAACACAACAAAATGTGAAAAAAGTGAAGGGGTCTGAATACTTTCTGAATACACTGTACATCTCCTCTTCACCCATTTGTCGGACTTCGGCATCGTTATCAATCTCCCAAAGTGCATATTTGACGTTCCGGAGTTGAATTTCTGCAGCCACTGTGCCAACTACTCAGGCATCCATCTGCTCGAGGTGAAGGTGCAGATTATCCGGGATTTCCCATTATCTTCATCTTAACGCAAACTGCTAGAGATTTTGGGCCTTATCAACTCTTTCCACCAAATTATTCCAAAAGCAGCCACAACACTGCAGCTGCTGAATAAATTACTCACAGCTGGTAAGCTCCTTGAAGTGCTCTGTTGGGTGGCGCCAACCTTGTCAACCTTCCACACCATCAAAGACACACTGGCAGATGCCTAAATTCCCGATTGCTAGAAGCTAGGAGGCACATTCCAACAAGCTTAGTGGTAGAATTTTCTGAGGTTGAGATGGGTGCAACCCTTCATCAGTTCATCGATGCTGACTGGTGTCCAATGGCCTTTTTATGCCTCCGCCAACGAAGTCGCCGGAGGCATTATGTTTTCAGGTTGTCCGTCCGGCTGTCCGTCCGTCTGTGATAGGTTTTCGTTACCGCGATAACTTGAGAATGGCTAAATGGATCTTAGTCAAACTTGGTACAGGTATGTATAATGTTGTAAAGATTAAGTGATTGGATTTTGGGGTCATAGGTCAAAGGTTACAGGTCAAAGTCTGCAATAGGCCTATAACTTGAGAATGGTGAAATGGACCTAATTCAAACTTGGTACAGATATGTATAATGATGTAAAGATTAACTGATTAGATTTTGGGGGCCCCGAGGTCAAAGGCCAGAGGTCATGTCAGGTTAAAAATGTGAGAACTTGTGAATAGCTGAAGGGATTTAAACTAAAACTTGGTGCAGGTATGTACAATGATGTAAACATGAACTGATTAAATTTTGGGAGTAATAGGTCAAAGGTCAGAGGTCATGTCAGGTAAAAATGTGCTAGCTTGGGCACAGCTGAATGGATTTAAATCAAACTTGATACAAGTATTATAATAACTAGAGTGACTCGGTGCGCTCCGCGCGCCTCACCACATGTCGTTTCAGAAGGGTAGGCATCTTTGACCATTTCGGTGTCTTTTGGGTCTTCATGGTCTTTTGGGTCTTCAGGGCCATTTGGGTCTTCGGTGTCTTTTGGGTCTTCTGGGGCTTTTGGGTCTTAAGGGCCTTTTGGTTCTTCTTGCTATTTAAGGGTCTTTGGGTCTTTTTGGGTCTTCAGGGTCTATTGGGTCTTCAGGGTATTTTTGGTCTTCGGGGTCTTTTGGGTCTTTGGGGTGTTTTGGGTCTTCTGGGTGTTTTGGGTCTTCGGGGTGTTTTGGGTCTTCGGGGTGTTTTGGGTCTTTGGGGTCTTTTGGGTTTTTGGGTATTCAGGGTCTTTTTGAGCCTCAGGGGCTTGAAGGGTATTTTGGGTCTTTCGGGTGTTTTGAGTCTTTCGGGTCTTTGGGTCTTCAGGGGTCTTGGTGGTCTGAAGAGTCTTGGGGGAATTAAAGGGTCGTCAAATGTCTGAGGGGTCTCAGCAGTCTTAACGCAATTAAGTGGGTTAATTAAGAGGGTGGTAATTTTATTTGAAGAAGAAGAAGACGTTTTCGTCGCATATTAACATAGCGACATACATAAACCAATAACCATAGACGTTTGCTCTATTATAATAAGTTGTAATAATGATGGTGGAGGCATATCAGTCGACGTCGTGACATCTGTTACGTGCTCCTCCCCGACCCCCTGGTCACGGTGTACCTCCGAGCCCCGAGAGCAGTCACGGCAGAAAAATGTGTTATTCCGTATGTCAAAGATAAATGGTGAAGCCACACCAATTGTTACTCACAAACAAATATTGTATTAAGATCACACAAGAATCACAGTACAACAATAATAGTAATCAAAAGTACAATCAATATATCCTATGATGGTACCATCAGTTTCGTAATATATAACTCACTGTGCTCCAAGTGAGTGAAACCAGAACATTCCCAATGTCTCTTTCCCGGCTTCAAACCCAAGTTGATTCCGGTTTCAAGCCGGAGTCGATTCGCTCCAGCGATCGCCAGAACGATGTCCAATCGAGACCAGAATCCCGTGCGGATGGCAAGTACAGTCACACAGCCCCAAAGCTGCACAAAGGCACCCTCAAGGCGACTGGGAAATCACACCCTCAGGTATGGACTTTCACGGCTCACAGTCGGCGAACCGCAAATTAATCTTCAAAAGCCACGGTGCACACTGTTACGTGGTCCTCCCGGTAACTACCTGGTCTTGGTGACACCCGGACCGTGGGAGGACCCCGCCAGAAAGATATCTGATTTATACGCTTTCGTAGCGCAATCAATATGAAAGACACAATAATTCAAGTCAATAAGAAACCCCACACCAAGGATCCGGATTACTTAATAATATATTCTCCATCCATCATCAGCAATCAACAATCCATCATCAACCTTACGAAGATGGCCATCTCATAAATTCCCCCCCCTTTCCCCACTCACGACCCCTTTTTTTTTTTTTTTTTTTTTTTTTTTTTTGTATACAAGATCGAGGCTCGTGAAGGAGCGAACATTTATCACACAGAAAGACAAACCGACAAACCGACACATAACCGACAAACCGACATAAAACAAAAAGCATCGGGAGCGGTAGACAAGATGGGGAGAGAGGGGGAAGGACACAAACACAACATTTGAGAGCAGGAACTGAGAGACATGGAGACATCGAGAGATCTGTGGGAGGGAGAGGGCTTTGGGGGGGAGGCATGGGAAAGGGGGTGGGAGAGGCATAAAACATATGGACACTGCCAGGACTACCAGGAAAGAAGTTGGAATTACAAACAAGGTGGATCTGGGGTGAATTAGTGGGGGTAGAAAAGATCAAGGTTTTGGATGGGGGAAGATAAGAGATGGTGGTGAACAGCTGTTTTAAAGACCTGGAGGGAGGAGTGGGATTGAAGGGAGTGTGGGAGTTTGTTCCAGAGGCGGGAGAAAAGAGGAATGAAGGAGTGAAGGTGAGCCGAGAGCCGAGATTTTGGCAGTTTAACCATCAGAGGCTTGCTGGCAGATCTTGTGCGACCTGTAGGAATATTTGGGGGACAGAGCACAGAGAGAGCTGGGGGAGCAAGGCCGGAGAGGAGTCGGTAGAAGACAGAAAGACCACCTACCTGCCTGCGGTGAGTGAGTGAAAGGCCCTCAGAGATAGCTTCATCACGGGAGATTCCAATGATTCTGAAAGCTTTGGTTTCAACAGCGTGAAGCCGAGCTAGGTGTGAGGCAGGAGCACCAGCCCATAGGGGAGAACAGTATTCCATTGAGCTGCGGATGAAAGCCTTGTATGTGGTGAGGAGCTCAGGTGTGCCTAGGAAGGACTTTGCACGACGGAGGATGCCCAGTCGGCGACTGGCTTTGCAGGCCAGCTTGGAAATGTGGTTTTCCCAAGAATCAATTTTCAATCAACTCCATGGACAAGAAATCATTTTTTCCCTCAATGGTCACTGTCCCTCACAATGTCTCTGGGCCCCTCCAGACCAAGGTGAAGGTCGACTTCTCCGCACACGGGCAGTTGAACGAACCCCTGGCTGGCGTGTACCAAACGTGCACCTCGCGTACCGGGAACAGCTGCTGCAGCGCACACCTCCTTGCAAAGCAAAGCGGGCAAAGCAAAGCGCGGCTTGCAAAGCGCGCGAGGCCCAAGGTGCGACCCGTACGCGTCCTTGTAGACGTTGAGGCGAACTGTGCCGGACGCTTGGTTCCGTGCACGAACCCACGGCAACTTGACGTGTAATCGGTAATTACCCCGCGCAGGTAACTCCTTTCGCCAGACGGGCTTTCAAACGCAGCGTCCCCCACGCTGCTCAATATCGACACCGCTCGCGTCGGAGCTGGGTGAGGATGAAGAAGATCGCCGCTTCTCCAGGACCTCGTGTCTTTTTCTTCTTCCGGTTCACTATCCCGTTTCCGGTCTCCTGTTATCCGGAGCCTCTCTAACCCTTTAACCACAACAACCTTTAATAGAATAAACATTAATAAGCAATGACATGAATAATAACTCCTCTAAATCCGGGATCCGTAACACTCCCCCCCTTCAAGAAAGAAAGTTTGAACCCCGCGAAAACTTTCTGTGCCGGCCAAATTTGATAAACCAACCCGATACCCCAAATCATCAGTTCCCCCCGGGCACAATTATCGCATCTCAAAAATAAAGCAACAAACTTTCACCAAAACCCCCCAGAGATTCCAAGGTAATTCCCTCGAGACCAAGCGTCAACCACTTCTAGTTGCTCTTGGATGGAGGCCCAGCTGAGTACTCACTACATGGACGCCTTAAGGAATGTGGGGTTCACGGTTAGTCCGGGGAGGAAAGTTCATTACATGGACGCCTTTAAGAACGTGGAGTTCACGGTTAGTCCGTGTAGGAACGTTCCCTACCGGGACGCCTTTTAAGAACGTGGCGTTCACGGTTAGCCCGTGTAGGAGCCCAGGCTCGGCGGCTCCGCCGTATATAGAGTGCTTCAACTTCTCCGGACTCCTAACAGTTACGGTGGGACCCCCTGTCCCAGCAGTCCCCTGACTGGCGGTCTCTTTCTCGGCCAGCCCTCTGCCAATCATTCTTTCGGGAGATGCCGTAACTCTGGGAGCCTCCATAGTAATATCGGCTGCTGCCAACACCAAAACTACCGCCAAGTGGTCCTCTTCTGTAGACCTCTCGACGCCTACGAAATGCCTTCCCTACTGTTATGGTCCGACCCTCCAAATCCTTACCATTCCAATTCTTCTCTGCCTCCCTGGCATCTCTTGTGCTTGCAAACGTGACAAAGCCGAACCCTCTTGACCGTTGCGTTTCCCTGTCTTTTACCACCCGCACTTCCACCAGCGGCCCATATCTGTTGAAGACAGAGGTCAGAACTTCTTCCTCTGTGTTGAAGTTCAGTCCCCCTACGAATAACTTGGAACTTTTGTCGCCATCCCGAGCTGGGGTGGTGTTATTTCCCCTGCGGGGGCTCTTTACCCACCCTCGGGTTACCATAAATTTGCCCCCCGGCCAAATCATTCCCGATAATCACAGATACCCCCTCTACCGGAAGCGTGGCTTGTAAACCGACGGTGACCAGTCCCGACACCAAATCGGATTCCAAATGAATGACATGAAGTGGGGCACTAACACAGCCACCGATCCCTTGTAACCGAACACTATCACCAGTTGCGGTACTCTTTGACAATGGCAAAATGCCTTCAAGCATGAAGGATTGATGGGCTCCTGTGTCCCTCAATACCCTAACAGGTCTTGGGTTAGTCAAGTCTCCCTCGAGTGAGACAAACCCCTCATAAATAAATGGTTGGTAACTCTTCTGTGGGCGATTTCTTATGCTAGCCATCGCATTCTGAGTTGTAATAGTCGGACTCCGCTCTGGGTTGTCCCTTTTCATGAGGTAACAACTGGACATCAAGTGTCCAGGTTTTTTGCAAAAGGCGCAAGTAGGCCCGGAGGAAAAACTCGTGGTCTGCCTCGGGCCCCCCGGGAAATAAGTTTGTCTTGGGCCCGTAGCCCTCTGATTTCGACCAGTTGGGGTATCCGCGTTGTCCCCATAATCCTCTCGAGGCCACCGCCATGTATTGTCGTTCTCCGCACCGGGCGTTCCATAACTCCCCTGCTGAAGTCTAGGCGAGGAGCTAGGTTTGTGGACCCCTATCCGGTGTGTTAAGGCATAATCATCTGCCATGGTGGCTGCGTCCCACAACTTTGGTACTTTCTTTTCCTGCAGGTACACTTTGATGTCCTCGTGGACACACTGTTGAAATTCCTCCACCAGCATCAGGTCACGCAATGCTTCGAAGTCGTTCCCGACTCCTTTCGACTCACACCACAGATCAAACATGTTTTCTTTCACTCTGGCAAACTCCACATGGGTCTCACTCTCCCTCTTCCTGGCATTCCTGAATTTTTGCCGGTAAGCTTCAGGAACCAACTCATAGGCTTTGAGGATGTGCTTCTTCAATACCTCATAATCTGCACATTGGTCCATTGGTAGCGCCGAATAAATCTCTTGAGCTTTACCCACCAGCACACTTTGCACTAGTATGGTCCAGGCCTCCTCCGGCCAGTTTAACTGTCGAGCCACTTTCTCAAAGTGTGGAAAAAATTGAGTGACTTCCTTTTCACTGAAGGGTGGAACCAGCCTCACATGTCTGCCCACCTCCCAGGTGTTCTGGCTAGGTGTCGACCCCGTCAGCAAGGGTGGTACCTCTCCCCGTTCTCTCATTAAATCCAGCTCCTTGAATTTAATTTCTTGCTGAAACGCCAGATCACGTTCCTTCAACTCCCTTTCGGCTTTTCTCTCCTCTGCTTCGAGTTCCCTGGCAGCTCTCCTCTCCTCTGCTTTTCTCCCTTCTAACCTTTCCTGGAGTTCTCGTTCCACTCTCCTTTCCTCTGCTTGTTTCTCTTCTCTCCTCTCTTTTGCTTTCCTTTCTTCTTCTGCTCTTTCCTTTTCTGCTTTCCTTTCTTCTTCTGCTAACCTTTCCTGGAGTTCTCGTTCCACTCTCCTTTCCTCTGCTTGTTTCTCTTCTCTCCTCTCTTCTGCTTTCCTTTCCTCTTCTGCTCTTTCCTTTTCTGCTCTCCTTTCCTCTTCTGATCTTTCCTTTTCTGCTTTCCTTTCTTCTTCTGCTCTTTCCTTTTCTGCTTTCCTTTCTTCTTCTGCTCTTTCCTTTTCTGCTTTCCTTTCTTCTTCTTTGATCCGTTCCTGGAGTTCTCGTTCCACTCTCCTTTCCTCTGCTTGTTTCTCTTCTCTCCTCTCTTCTGCTTTCGTTTCCTCTTCTGCTCTTTCCTTTTCTGCTTTCCTTTCTTCTTCTTTTAACCTTTCCTGGAGTTCTTGTTCCACTCTCCTTTCCTCTGCTTGTTTCTCTTCTCTCCTCTCTTCTGCTTTCCTTTCCTCTTCTTTGATCCGTTCCTGGCTCCGTAATTGCAACTCCAGTTTCCGGAGCTCAACGTCTTCTGGTTCTTCGGGTAGCCACTGCCAGGCTAACTCGTCCCATGTTCCTAATCCCACCATAGATTGTATCACCGTGGTCTGCAACTCTGCCTTCCTCAAATTAGTTCGGACCTCCAAGTTAAAATGTTTGGCCAATTTCAAGAGGTCCGCTTTTAGTAACGCTTGGAACTGTGCCTCACTAGGTGTTACCGCAAAGTTCTGTGCAACAAACGCCATGGTGACTATCGTTAACACCTGTTAACCTTCACCCAAGACTTTAACACAATTTCTCAAAAATTTACCAATTAATAATTAATTAATTAATTTTAATTAATAAAAATTATTATTTTATTATGTTATACAATTTTAGATCCCGGACGAGCCCCCAATTCTGTTACGTGGTCCTCCCGGTAACTACCTGGTCTTGGTGACCCCCGGACCGTGGGAGGACCCCGCCAGAAAGATATCTGATTTATACGCTTTCGTAGCGCAATCAATATGAAAGACACAATAATTCAAGTCAATAAGAAACCCCACACCAAGGATCCGGATTACTTAATAATATATTCTCCATCCATCATCAGCAATCAACAATCCATCAACAATCTTACTTAGATGGCCATCTCATAAATTTCCCCCCCTTTCCCCACTCACGACCCCTCAATGGTCACTGTCCCTCACAATGTCTCTGGGCCCCTCCAGACCAAGGTGAAGGTCGACTTCTCCGCACACGGGCGGTTGAACGAACCCCTGGCTGGCGTGTTCCAAACGTGCATGTCGCGTACCGGGAACAGCTGCTGCAGCGCACACCTCCTTGCAAAGCAAAGCGGGCAAAGCAAAGCGCGGCTTGCAAAGCACGCGAGGCCCAAGGTGCAACCCGTATGCGTCCTTGTAGACGTTGAGGCGAACTGTGCCGGACGCCTGGTTCCGTGCACGAACCCACGGCAACTTGACGTGTAATCGGTAATTACCCCGCGCAGGTAACTCCTTTCGCCAGACGGGCTTTCAAACGCAGCGTCCCCCACGCTGCTCAATATCGACAACGCTCGCGTCGGAGCTGGGCGGGGAGGAAGAAGATCGCCGCTTCTCCAGGACCTCGTGTCTTTTTCTTCTTCCGGTTCACTATCCCGTTTCCGGTCTCCTGTTATCCGGAGCCTCTCTAACCCTTTAACCACAACAACCTTTAATAGAATAAACATTAATAAGCAACGACATGAATAATAACTCCTCTAAATCCGGGATCCGTAACACACACACACACACCAGATACGTCTGAAAGCGGTGAAAACTGCTGACGAAGCAAAGAAACCTTGCTCGACGCGCGAAGCGCGCGAGTCAGAATGGCCGACGGCCGTACTCGAGACGTAACGGCAGTCCAACGATTCTCTTCCGGAATCGATCGCAAAACCTGACACGCAGGTTAATCTGTCACAGCGATAACCACTCTGTCGCAGGAATCCCTTTCCTGGGAAACCTAAAGTTCACTCGTGACTCTTGCTCACCAACGTTCGCTCCAGACCAAGAAGCAGCTATGCTTCTTGTCCGACTCCACTTGCTCCGCCTTCTTTTTTCTTCTTCCTCTTCATCGTCCGGTTCCCGATCCGGTTTCCTGTTTCTTTTTACACTAACTTTTTCACCTTTTGAAAACAGAAATATCTATTTCCTTTAAATGACAACAATAATAATACATGGAATCAGAAATGTTTACAGTGGATGAAAACCACCACAACGGAAGTGACGAATCCGTAACACATCGAAGAGTGCCGTTCTGGTTCTCTAAAGCTCTGAAACCACCAGGGCGGAAGTACAGCGCATTAGATCATGAATTGCTCTCTGTCTACTTCGCCA
Source organism: Myxine glutinosa (assembly GCF_964187855.1). Classification (NCBI taxonomy): domain Eukaryota; kingdom Metazoa; phylum Chordata; class Myxini; order Myxiniformes; family Myxinidae; genus Myxine; species Myxine glutinosa. Next base: position 22,294,700 of record NC_136266.1, on the reverse strand, counting down.
TCAAACACTTCAGCGACTTTTTGGAGGCCAGACAATTATTCTCTGTCCTGACTGACCACAAACCTTGAGCTTTAGCTCTGTACACCCATTCGGACTTTCATTCTCCTCAGCACACTCTGCCAACTCAGTTATATCTCGCAATTCACCACCCACATCCGGCACATCAAAGGAATCGTGAACTGCGCGGCCGATTCTCTCTCACACATTGAGGTATTGGTGTTGTCTTCAACCAGCACACTCGCCATTCATTTTAATGGACTGACAGCAGCACAACGAGATGACACAGAGCTCCACCATCTAGTCTGCATCAGGTTTGCTTACATTATGTGAGGTACCAATCCCAGGGGCAGACACTACCCTCGTGTGTGATATATCTAAGGGACAGTCACACCCTTTCATACCTGTGGACTCATCACCACACGCTACGTCTGGCCACACATCAATGTTGCCGTGCACCGTTGGGTCAAGCCATGTACATGCCAACACTCCAAGATCCAACATCATACTGTCGCACCACTTGGTAGCTTTTCAACACCAGATAGGAATTTCGACAGAGTCCATGTGGATATTGTCAGTCCCCAACCACCATCAAACGGGCACCGCTATTTGGAAATGGGCACTGCTATTTGCTGACTTGTATCGATTCCTTCCCACGTTGGCTGGAAGCTACACCGATAGCTGACCTCACCGCACCTAACATTGCCAGGGCTTTTTTCCACACCTGGATCACATGTCTTGGTGTTCCATCAACCATCACTGCAGATCTTGGTAGCCAGTTTGAATCGGCTCTATTTTGTGAACTGACTCGACTCCTCTGTACCGACCATGTGTGAACCACCGCTTACCATCGAGCAGCGAATGGTATGGTGGAGCATTTTCACCGCCAACTCAAGTCTTCCCTGAAAGCGAATGACAAGTCCATGCACTGGACGGACATAGTACATGGTCCTGCTGGGTATGCGAGCTTCTCTAAAATATGACCTTGGATACTCCACTGCAGAGCGAGTGCACAGTGCATCGCTTTGTCTCCCAGGAGAATTCTCCTCAGCATCCGATGATACCTTGCCCGATGCCAGCAACTATGCCAACCAACTTCGTATGGCCAGGAAGGGCCTCCGGTTGACACCAACAGGTACACCTTCATCACACCCGGTTTTTATTCCCCAGGAATTTTCTATGTGCATCGACATATTCATACGGCAGGACGCTGTCCGGAAACCCTTGCAGCCACCATATGACAGACCGTACAATGTTCTACAACACTCCGAGAAGACCTTCATACTCATTAATAACGATGGTCATGAGATGGTCTCCATATATCGCTTGAAGCCAGCTTTTATTGATGCAGCACCAGAGCCAACCGACCCTCCCCCTGACCGGCGGGCCGACACCTACACAACGATAAGGCCACCACCATACACAACTTGCTCTGAGTGCCAGGTACACTTCCCGGCACGATATTTATGAGAGTACATTTTGCTGTCGACCATTTCTCTTGGCTGTGACATTTCTTTTACATGGAAAGTGAACATCTATTCTTTTGTTTATTTCTTATGTTCAATTAATGCACGAGGAGGGGGAATAAGATAGCGGCATCATTTTACCTTTCATGTGGTAATATGTTAATACGCTTGATCTTGGGTTTTTGGTACCGGGAAGTGATGACATGGGTTTGGTTGGTCACGTGGTTTAATAAAGACATTGGCACAGATTCCAAACGCCTTGAATTTCATTTCTTTGCACGCTTAACATCTTTCATACTGCTACTCTTCCATCCTTTTAATCTTTATCCTTCCAAATGGTTTGTCTAATGAACTCACTTTCCAGTGACTTTATACAGTAAATCACATGGGATTTCATTCTTTTAATATGTAATCCCATATTCTGTTTTCTTGCCAACGGCTCTACAATCATCTAACCACATCCTCTTTGATAGAAAATACACCAACCACACCCAAGCATCGCATCAACCACACCCACGCCCATGACAACAGGACATACATAGTCTGAAAATGAAGAAGACAGCCGAGTAAACTGAATTTGCTTAACTAACACCTTCAATTTCTATGCCACCATGGCAATTTATGATTATACCATCGACGATACCATCATGATTGCGATGATAATTATATATGATAATTATATATACACAGTCGTGGCCAAAAATATTGGCACCCTTGCACTTTTTTCAAATAATGCACCATTTCTTCCAGAAAATTGTTGAAATTAAAAAATATTTTGGTATCCACATTTGTATTTCTTTGGTTTGAAATGGAGCAAAATAAAAAAAGCTGAAAAAATTATTAAACCTTAGCTTATTCCACACAGAAAGCCTAAAATGGCCCGGACAATATTATTGTCACCTTTTATAAATTGTTAGAAATAATTAGATGTCAAGCAGGTGATTCTCCTTTACTTTGGAATTGAACTCATCGATGGTGAGTTGCAGGTGCCTGCAATATAAATATAAGGGCAATACCCCTGGCTAATACTTAGCCTGGATGGGCTAAGTGGTCGTTGGGAGGCTGGTGATTCAAACTGGGGGGCGACGAGACTTCTTCTTCTTCTTTAAAGGTTTTGCCTGCGAAGGAGCGTCTTGGACCCTTGGTGATTTCGAGAGATAAGAACACGAGGAGAAGATTGAGAGGCTCGTTTGCACGACGTGCTTGAGGCCTCCTTTCTTGCTTCCTGAGGCTTGTCTGCACGACGTGCTTGAGGCCTCCTTTCTTGCTTCCTGAGGCTCGTTTGCACGACGTGCTTGAGGCCTCCTTTCCTGCTCCCTGAGGCTCGTTTGCACGACGTGCTTGAGGCCTCCTTTCCTGCTTCCTGAGGCTCGTTTGCACGACGTGCTTGAGGCCTCCTTTCCTGCTTCCAGAGGCTCGTTTGCACGACGTGCTTGAGGCCTCATTTCTTGCTTCCTGACGCTCGTTTGCACGATGTGCTTGAGACCTCCTTTCCTGCTTCCTGAGGCTCGTTTGCACGACATGCTTGAGGCCTCCTTTCCTGCTTCCTGAGGCTCGTTTGCACGACGTGCTTGAGGCCTCCTTTCCTGCTTCCTGAGGCTCGTTTGCACGACGTGCTTGAGGCCTCCTTTCCTGCTTCCTGAGGCTCGTTTGCACGACGTGCTTGAGGCCTCCTTTCCTGCTCCCTGAGGCTCGTTTGCACGACGTGCTTGAGGCCTCCTTTCTTGCTTCCTGACGCTCGTTTGCACGACGTGCTTGAGACCTCCTTTCCTGCTTCCTGAGGCTCGTTTGCACGACATGCTTGAGGCCTCCTTTCTTGCTTCCTTAGGCTCATTTGTACGACGTGCTTGAGGCCTCCTTTCCTGCTTCCTGAGGCTCGTTTGCACGACGTGCTTGAGGCCTCCTTTCCTGCTTCCTGAGGCTCGTTTGCATGACGTGCTTGAGGGCTCCGAGTGCTTCTGCTCACTGAGGATCTCACCTTCGAAAGTGTTGCGTTTACATTCTGTACGCCTGCCCATCTTAGCTACTTAACGTGCAGTGTAAACGAACCTTTTCTTTGTTATCAATGGTGATCTCAAGCTTGTGGTAGAGCTTGTATGTGTAATGTATTTTGGAGGACGACTCGGCCATCCTTGTGCTTTTACATTTACCCCTGGCGCTCACCTGGGAGAATAAACAGTATACTGCACCGATTGAAGGTATTTTAAACCAATTTTAATGGTTGCTGGAAGACTCTTCCAAAGCAAACTGCTCTCTCTCATGCACATATTTATCCCATCTCGTCTTCAGTTGTCTTACCCTTCCTCCCGTCCATGGTACACTGAATCTTGTGGTGAGGCAGGTGCCCTGAAACAACTTGCCTTTGCCTCTTGGAAGGCAAATCCAACTGAAGGCAATCTCAGTTCCTTCCACCAAGCTCTGAACAAGTGTGTCTTCCCTCAGGAGTGCCAGGAAGCGCTATCTCTCAACACTTAAGATTGAACTCTCAAACCTGTCTCCTTCCTCCAAATCCTGGTGGCGTCTGGTCAAATCCGTTTCTGGTGTTTGTTCCCCCTCCATCCCCTCCCTTTCCTCAAATGGCTACACAGTTGACACCGCACGTGACAAAGCCGAATGCCTCAAATCTGTGTTTGCCTCAAAATCTTGTGTCCCAAACCCAACTCTCTCTGTACCCACCTTTCCCAGTCGAACCCAACTGCTCCTGGACTCTGTGTCCTTCTCTCCTGACAAGGTGGAGAAGTTTTTGTCAAACCTCGACTCCGATTCTGCAACTGGACCAGACGGCATCAGCCCACGGGTCCTAAAATCCTGCTATGCCGCTCTATCTCACCCTTTTGTCAAACTGAAGCAAACTGCTCTCAAGAAAGGAGGCCTCAAGTGTATTTGTGATCCCACAAATATCTCTGTTCTTTTCACCCTCTCTTTTGCTCAAGCTCATCTGCCAGCATCTTGGAAATCAGCAAACATTACCGCTTTACACAAAAAAGGTGCAAAAACAGATCCTTGCAACTACAGACCAATCAGCCTGCTCCCAATTATCAGCAAAGTCATGGAATCCATCATTGCTTTGGATATCAAATCCTTCCTCTTCTCCAATGGCTTGATCTCTGATCATCAATTTGGATTCAGACCAGGTCATTCTACTCTGGACATGTTGCTTCTGCTGTCTCAACAATGGATGGAGGTCCTCAATGCCAAACAGGAAATCAGAGTCGTCTCCCTTGACATATCACGTGCCTTTGATACGGTCTGGCACACAGCTCTGCTCACCAAACTCTCCTCCTATGGTATCCATGGAAATCTCCACTCATGGCTTGCGGACTTCCTCTCTGGTCGGAGGCATTGTGTGGCCCTGAATGGATTTCTCTAATCTCCCCCCTTCCTGTTCTGGCTGGAGTTCCCCAAGGTAGTGTTCTGGGCCCTGTGCTATTTCTGGTCTTCATTAATGATCTCTCCGACTATCTGGAAAATCCTCTCTATCTCTTTGCTGATGACTCCACTATCTGCCGCTCCATTCCTCATCCCTCAGATATGCAGTCTGCAGCCTCCTCTCTCTCTGCGGACCTGGACAAAATCACAGACAGGTCAAACAAGTGGAACATGTCTTTCAATCCTGACAAATCTCACACTCTTACTATGTCTCTCCGAAAAGACCGACTGGAAAACCCTCCCATCTACTTTCTCAACAATCCTCTCCAAGAAGTTCTGTCGCTCAAGCTTTTGGGTCTCACTATCTGCCATGATCTTTCATGGGAAAACCACATTTCCAAGCTGGCCTCCAAAGCCAGTCGCCAACTGGGCATCCTCCGTCGTGCGAAGTCCTTCCTTGGTACACCTGAGCTTCTCACCACATACAAGGCTTTCATCTGCAGCTCAATGGAATACTGTTCCCCCCTCTGGGCCGGTGCTCCTGCCTCACACCTAGCTCGGCTTCACGCTGTTGAAACCAAAGCCTTCAGAATCATTGGAATCTCCTGCGATGAAGCTAACTCCGAGGGCCTTTCGCTCACTCCCCGCAGGCAGGTTGCTGGTCTTTCTGTCTTCTATCGACTCCTCTCCGGCCTTGCTCCTCCAGCTCTCTTTGGGCTCTGTCCCACAAATATTCCTACAGGTCGCACAAGATCTGCCTGCAACCCTCTTATAGTTAAACTGCCAAAATCTAGGCTCTCTGCTCACCTTCACTCTTTCATTCCCCTTTTCTCCTGCCTCTGGAACAAACTCCCCCACTCCCTTCAATCCCACTCCTCCCTCCAGGTCTTTAAAACAGCTGTTCACCACCATCTCTTATCTTCTCCCATCCAAAACCTTCATCTTTTCTACCCCCGCTAATTCACCCAAGATACACTTTTTTTTGTTTTATGTGTCGGTTTGACTTTTTGTGTGTGATTAATGTTAGCTCTTTCACGAGCCTCGATCTTGTATTAAAAAAAAGAAAAAAAAAAAAGACAGGGCAGCATGTAGAACCATACTAACATAATCATAAGACTTTAAACAAACAAACAAAAAAATACCTATTTAGGGGGAACCCCCCCCACCCCCCTCCCAAAACCCCATATACCTTTTCAGACCCAATTTTTTCTGATGCCTTGAACGAACATTGGTACATCATGGGTGATTTAGGTTGTGGTCAAGTCATCGAAATTGCGTGTGTAGTTTCCGAGAAGAAAGGAAATACCTATTTTGGGGGGCAATCCCCCCGTAAGCCCCAATAGGGATAGATTTTTTTTAATACTGTGAACAAAGTTTGGCACAGCACTGGTGGTGAAGCTTGTGGTCAAGTTTCATAAATAATTGTGCGTGTAGTTTCAGAGGAAAAAGCAAATTCCTATTTTGTGGTGAAGTATATGTTCTGTAATCCACTGGATCCCCTGACCCCCGGTAGATCCCCTTCGACCCAGATTATTTTAATGCCGTGAACAAGCTTCAGTCACAACATAAGAAATATAATTTGTGCCAAATTTGGTCACAATCCCATCAGCGATTTCGGAGAAGAAGTTTCAAGTGTTTACGGACGGATGGACTGACGGACGCTCCCCTGTACTTCGTTCCAGGTGAGCTAAAAACCACTCATTCAACCAGTTTGAATGGAGAAAAGGAGTCATTTTGCTGTTTTGTATCACTATGTGTACTGCTATGAGATGGAGAAAAGAAAAAAAAACATGGAGAAAAGAAAGAAAACCAGAGAATTGTCTGAGAAGGTGAGACACAGGATTGTAGCCAAGCATGGACAATCTCAAGGCTACAAGTCCATCTCCAGAGACCTTGATGTTCCTGTGTCCACCGTACGCAATGTTATCAGGAAGGTTAAGGCATATGGCACTGTAATCAACCTCCTTGGACGTGGCCGCAAGAGAAAGCTTGGTCGAAGATTGCAGCGAAGGATTGTTTTGAATGGTGGAGAAAGCACCTATATCAACTGCCAAACAGATTCCATCTGACCTTCAGACACAATGTACGGTAGTTTCAACTCACCCCATCCATAACCAACTCAATGAAAGGGAGTTCTATGGTAGGAGACCCAGCAGGACCCCACTGCTGAGAGAGAGACATAAGAAAGCCCGACTAGAGTTTGCCAAAACACACCTGAACAAGCCAAAATCCTTCTGGGAGAATGTCTTGTGGACAGATGAGACCAAATTAGAGCTTTTTGGTAAAGCAAATCATCTCTATGTTTACAGAAAGCAAAGTGAACCCTTCAAAGAAAAGAATTTCCTACAGTCAAAGATGAGGAGGTTCAGTGATGTTTTAGGGTTGCTGTGCTGCCTCTGGCACTGGGTGCCTTGAATGTGTGCATGGCATCATGAAATCAGGAGATTACTAAGGCATTTTGGAGCGCAATGTTCAACCCAGTATCAGAAAGCTGGGTCTCTGTCGAAGGTCATGGGTCTTGCAGCAGGACAATGATCCCAAGCACACTTCAAAAATCACCCAGGAATGGTATAAGACAAAACGCTGGACTGTTCTGAAGTGACCAGCAATGAGTCCAGATCTAAATCCCATTGAACACCTGTGGGGAGATCTTAAAACAGCAGTTGGGAGATCTGAAAACAGCAGTTGGGAGAAGGCATTCTTCAAATCTGGGAGAACTGGAGCAGTTTGCACAAGGAGAGTGGGCCAAGCTGCCAGTAGAGAGATGTAGGAAGCTCATTCATGGCTATAGGAAGCACTTCACTGCAGTTATTTTGTCTAAAGGCCGTGATACCAAATATGAAGTCTCGGGTGTCAATAATTTTGTCAATGCCATTTATTTTTATTTTCTGATTTAAAAGGATATATTAAGTTCTGAATCAAAAACAAAGGTTCTGTAATATTAACAGTGAAATAAAGAATTGTGGAGACCAAATACTTTTGTGAATTTCAACTTATTTTTAGAGAAAATTGTGAGTTATTTGAAAATAGTGCAAGGGTGCCAATATTTTTGGCCACAACTGTGTATATATATATATATATATATAATTATTCAACTGTGTATATTGTATATTCACTCAAATTTTAAGATGTACCTCTAAAGGTGGTACTCAAATTTTAAGATGTGCAACAAAATGCAATGAAACATTAAACCATTTGTGCCTCAATGCAACAACACATTAGCACAATTATAAATTTTTTCACCTTGGCTGGGGGCAAGGCAGAAGGGAGAGTGGGGATGGGGTAGGACATGCCATGGGCGAGATCAAGCTGAAAGAAATTCCATCATAAACCAGTTTGACTCGAACATTCTCGTCAAGGTCGAAATATCTGATCGATGTACACTTTACTCGTTTACTTGCCCTTGGGTTGTTGTGGCAGAGCAGAGCAGTTATACTTACAAAGACATTTTTAAAATCTCATTTGCATTTCTATAAAACAGAAACATCTCTACAATTTCTACACAATAACATTTTTTCCACGTGACTTCTCGACATTTTGCAGCAATATTAGGAAATCAAAAATACTGTGTTCAGTCTTTTGACAATTGTCAGGGGAAAAAATAAAATAAATGTGTGAAAGATCAGGCCAATTAATGGTAAACTAGATTGGTACTCGGTGGAGCGCATACCTCCGCCAGGCTGAACAGCTTTGTATCCCCCTGATAGGCCAGATCTGGATTCGGACCTGAACCAAAATTTAATCTAATTGGCTAGTTCTTGTCGCCTAACCAACGTATCCACCAAGTTTTGTCATAATCCGTCCAAAACTTTTTGAAATATGCGATATATCACTCAATGGTGAAGAATCACTTAAAATTTTTAGGATCCGGATCCAAAATCGAATCAATAACTCGTTGTCACATACCAAACCTTGCCACCAAATTTTGTCAAAATCTATCCACAACTTTCTGCGATATCCAGTTTTAAATGTAAGGATAGTCTCCAACTGCTAGTGAGGAAAGTAGAAAGTGCTGCTTTCATGACTTTCTGCGATATCCTGTTCACAGACAGACAGACAAATAAACAGACAGATGTTAAACATAATCTCCGTCCACATTTGGTGGTGGAGGTAAATACTGATCTTTTATACAAAGTCGGGGATCGTGGAGCAGCTAAAATATAGAACGGATCAGGTGGAAACACAACAAAAGGAACAGTGGAAAGAGAGAGGGGGTAAGCACACTAGGAGCGGGGTTGAGGGACAAAATAGAGGGCGGTGGGGAAAGCTCCGAAAGAGCAGAGGATGCAAGACCAGAATGGAGTCGAGAGAAGACAGAGAGACCACCGACCTGTCTGCGACCTATAATTTATGAAGCAAAAAGCCACAAGAGGTTTTTCTTATGGGAACACAAAAATCGAATTGTTTTTAAGCGTAAATTCCTATTGCCTGTGTTCACGTCTTAAAGAGTACACGCTCCCACATGTCTGATTTGGAAAGGGATGCCATGAAATGAGGCTCAATGCAACACAGTGTAGTGCAAGCTGTTAGTGGGGGGTAACTGTTCTGGGTTAACTTATCACGACAACGAGAGAAAAGGTAAAAGTAAGGATGGGTGCCAAAGTCAGGATGAGGATCAGGTGGAAGGTGCTGCCAGGTACACTGAAGTTCACACACCTTGGGTTATGTAACAGAGGCTTGCATTTATGTCTGCGTAATGCACGCCAGTAAGCAAACTTAAACAATGAGAAAGAGCGCAAGAACACTACGTAGGCCTATAGTGCCACTGCAACTTTAAAAAGGCCTCGTCACACACCAGTAAGGCAGCTACAGCAGAGTTGTGAGCACCACGCGGGAATCCAAGAAAACCATCGGCCTCCCCCTGTTGTCGCCATCAGAATGAACTCCAATCATTCCATCCGGTACACTTAAATGCCGCACACCAGCCTCCCATATTTGCAATCCAAGTTCATCACCGAGCAAAGCAGACTCGGTTTGAACTTGACAGAGCTCTGAGTCGAGCCACAGCCAATCGCTTTCACAAATCCTTCGGATGGCGCTGGGTGTGGGAGTAACATCCAAAAAGGAAAAAAAAGAAAAGAAAAAAAAGAGCACAAAGTTGCCAGCGAGATCGAACAAACCGATGTCTCTTCAAGCACCAGAACGCAAATGATTATCTCTGGGTGCGGAGAATCCAATGTACCTCGCTTAGCTGTGGACGGCAGCCACGAGAAGGAGGAGCAATCGGAAATTCCTCCCCAAGGCAAACGCGAAGGATGCACAATGGGTGTGGAAATCACGTTCAAATACACACACATTAAAGGGTGGTGTGCCAGAGTAAAACAACAACAAAACATACAGTGGGGCACAGAGGCTTGTCTGGGATAACCTTGGAAATAACGAACTCGTGGCAGCAATAACTACATGGTGCAAATAAAAATCTATCAGTACCAGGACCATTCGGTTCTGAAATATACTACCATAGACGTCAAGAAAAACACAAAACTTCTTGAAACACTGGAACAAATTCCACAATTGTGGTTGTTTTGTGCACCCACACAATCTCTCCCCGCCATCCCCACCCACCTCCGTCACTACCCCATCATGTGAGAAGGCCGGTGCAGAATATGTATAGGGCCTCTCATGATGGTTCATACTGGGATGTCATTCAAAGAACAACATTAGAGGCCAAATGTTGCTCGCAATGCAATTTCTTTACACACTCTGATTGCTTATCCAAATATTAGTGGCTTTAGCATATATAGCAGGGAATAAAAACAGGAGCAAACATAAATTTGCATTGAGGAATAAAAGACATAGCAGGGGATGAAAACAACAGCAGGGAATAAAAACAATAGCAGGGAATAAAAACAACAGCAGGGAATAAAAACAATAGCAGTTGGTAAAACAATAGCAGGGAATAAAAGCAATAGCAGGGAATAAAAGCAATAACAGAGAATAAAAGCAATAACGGGGAATAAAAGCAATAGCGGGGAATAAAAGCAATAGCGGGGAATAAAAACAACAGCAGGGAATAAAAACAATAGCAGTTGGTAAAACAATAGCAGGGAATAAAAGCAATAGCAGGGAATAAAAACAACAGCAGGGAATAAAAACAACAGCAGGGAATAAAAACAACAGCAGGGAATAAAAACAATAGCAGTTGGTAAAACAATAGCAGGGAATAAAAGCAATAGCAGGGAATAAAAACAACAGCAGGGAATAAAAACAACAGCAGGGAATAAAAACAATAGCAGGGAATAAAAACAATAGCAGGGAATAAAAGCAATAGCAGGGAATAAAAACAATAGCAGGGAATAAAAACAATAGCAGGGAATAAAAGCAATAGCAGGGAATAAAAACAACAGCAGGGAATAAAAACAACAGCAGGGAATAAAAACAATAGCAGGGAATAAAAACAACAGCAGGGAATAAAAACAATAGCAGGGAATAAAAACAACAGCAGGGAATAAAAACAATAGCAGTTGGTAAAACAATAGCAGGGAATAAAAGCAATAGCAGGGAATAAAAACAACAGCAGGGAATAAAAACAACAGCAGGGAATAAAAACAATAGCAGGGAATAAAAACAATAGCAGGGAATAAAAGCAATAGCAGGGAATAAAAACAATAGCAGGGAATAAAAACAATAGCAGGGAATAAAAGCAATAGCAGGGAATAAAAACAACAGCAGGGAATAAAAACAACAGCAGGGAATAAAAACAATAGCAGGGAATAAAAACAATAGCAGTTGGTAAAACAATAGCAGGGAATAAAAGCAATAGCAGGGAATAAAAGCAATAACAGAGAATAAAAGCAATAACGGGGAATAAAAGCAATAGCGGGGAACAAAAACAATAGCGGGGAACAAAAACAATAGCGGGGAACAAAAACAATAGAAGGGAATAAAAACAGAAGCAAACATAAATTTGCATTGAGGAATAAAAGATATAGCAGGGAATAAAAACAATAGCAGGGAATAAAAACAATAGCAGGGAATAAAAACAACAGCAGGGAATAAAAACAATAGCAGTTGGTAAAACAATAGCAGGGAATAAAAGCAATAGCAGGGAATAAAAACAACAGCAGGGAATAAAAACAACAGCAGGGAATAAAAACAATAGCAGGGAATAAAAACAATAGCAGTTGGTAAAACAATAGCAGGGAATAAAAGCAATAGCAGGGAATAAAAGCAATAACAGAGAATAAAAGCAATAACGGGGAATAAAAGCAATAGCGGGGAATAAAAGCAATAGCGGGGAACAAAAACAATAGCGGGGAACAAAAACAATAGCGGGGAACAAAAACAATAGAAGGGAATAAAAACAGAAGCAAACATAAATTTGCATTGAGGAATAAAAGATATAGCAGGGAATAAAAACAATAGCAGGGAATAAAAACAATAGCAGGGAATAAAAACAATAGCAGGGAAGAAAAGCAATAGCAGGGAACAAAAGCAATAGCAGGGAATAAAAGCAATAGCAGGGAATAAAAGCAATAGCAGGGAATAAAAGCAATAAGAGGAAATAAAAACAATAGCAGGAAATAAAAACAATAGGAGGGGACAAAAACAATAGCAAGGAACAAAACCAATAGCAGGGAACAAAACCCAATAGCATAGAACAAAAACAATAGCGAGGAATAAAAACAATAGCAAGGAATAAAAACAATATCAGAGAATAAAAACAATAGCAGGGAATAAAAACAATAGCAGGGAATAAAAACAATAGCAGGGAATAAAAACAATAGCAGGGAATAAAAACAATATCTGGGAATAAAACCAATAGCAGGGAATAAAACCAATAGCTGTGAATACAAACAATAGCAGGGAATAAAAACAATAGCAGGGAATAAAGACAGAGTAAGCATGCTATAGGGACCTATTTACATACAAATATGGAAAGAGTCCAGGAAGTCCTGTGATGGAGCATGGGGTGTCCATGACGGGTTGTGAACATTTTGAGCCAACGATGAAACCATTTTGGAGCAGGAATGCAGCCTTTTTTTTCCTGATGAGCAGCCAGAGGAGTCCGACCCAAAAGAGTGAGGGCAATGCTACAATGTTTTACGTACTCGACCAGCGAGTCGATTCTATCAACAGATTACAGATATCAGGAGGCAAACATTTGACAAAGCAAATATCTCTTTACCCCTGACTTCCTTGCCTACCCCCACCCCTGCATTTTCTCAAATTTTCCTCCTTTCACAATCCATCCCACACCCAAACCCTAAGTTTGGAATTTTTATTTTTTAGGTGGCCCTTAAAAATTAGGACAAGGCCAAAAGAAAGTGTATCCGGTCAGGAGCAGTGAAAGAGAAATATTAAATTATTACAGCGGAACGGTCAAAATTGTGAGAATTGGAGGCAAACTTTTAGGCCTTTTTGACATGAAGGCCAACATGCGCTTTTGAGATTCACAGGCCCATATGGATGGGCCAAGTATGGAGCTCAGCTGTATGGGAATAATTCTCCCGAAATGATGCCACACCCAGGGTTTAACCACCCAGCTGTATCACAGTCATGCAGCGCAAGCTAAAACTTGTTAAGATTACAACCAGAGCATGCCAAGTCATCGGCACAAGCAATTTCCCTCACATGAAAAGGGACTAGTAACTCGGTGGGGGAAATGGTGAGAGCATTTGCTCGGAATCTGAGAGGTCTGTGGGTCGAACCCCAGCCGGGTCACAGCAAAGACTTTAAAAATGGTACATGCTGCTTCCATGATTGGTGCTCAGCATTTAAAAAAAACAGGATAGGGCACGGACAAACGGCCTTAGGTTGGTAACCATTTCACAGGCTTCTTGGGCCTAATGGCCACCTCCTGCATTGAAGTTGCTTTTGAGGAACCTCATGTTATATGGACTTGCGGTAACGTGAGTGACATAAGCAAACTGCAGCAGCACTGGACAAACACAGGTACAGGAGGCCTATTTTTGACCCAACGAGTGCATTCATGATGGACAAATGAATGTTCCTGGGAGATGGAAAACCGCTCTGTGAGTGTCAGGTCGGCGGTTCAAACCCCAACTGAGTCATATTCCAAAGACTTTTAAAATGATACGTGTTGCTTCCTTGCTCGACATCAGCATTTAAATGGATAGGGAAGGGACAAACAACTATAGGTTGGCAACCATTGCTAAAGCCTTGATGTGCCTAATTGCCCCCTCGTCTGTTGAAGTTTCTTGGAAGGGAACTTGGATGATTATAACCGGAAACAATGTCTGCTACTGTCAGGGAGAAAGTAACTTGTTGATAACATGTATTGGAATCATGTTGGGCAACAAAGGTAGTAACATGACGGACATCATTTGCATTTGGTCATTTCTGACATTGCTATTGTTGTTAAGAATTCAATTGCAGGGATGTTTACATCGTGAAACTAGAACAGGCACTCGGAAGACAGCACACCTCCACCTGGCTGAACAGTTGAAGTTTTGTATCCCACTGACTGGCCGGATCTGCATCCGGATCTTCACCAAAATCGAATCAATACGTCCTCGTCACACACACAGCCTGTCCACGAAAGTTTCGTCCAGGTCCATCCATAACCTTTTCAGATATCCTGCTCCTCAACCTCAACCACTGCTATTTTTATATAATAATTACGTTATTGTGTGTAATGCACATCAATGTGAGGTAAAGCTTTGCCAATGTGAGCAGGTTCTGTGTCTATTTATTTCGTTTCAAAGTCCACATGGCGTAACACAGTGCACAAAATCCGTGAATTGAGGGGCACAGTCAGTTTGGCCTCGAAAGATACACATTTTTGAAGGACACGGAGGACCAAGGCCGAGATTGTAAAAAGCAAGGGCACCGAGGCTGCAATGGTAAAAGGTGCTCAAAGATTAAATATTGCAAACACAATTACAAATAATCGTGTTTTCCCAAAAATGAATATTTATCAGCACTTTATACCGTACATGAATATGAAATTATTTAATTTTTTAAGTTCAAATGAGGACCACAGTACCGTAACTCTCTCAAATGTTCCTTTTTTCTTAAAAAGTTGTTTCCTTTCATTTATGTAAATAGGTAACCAGGTACGAGTCAGGTTCACTATGTTTTTTCATTCAAAATTTTTGGAGATTAGCAAAACTACATTTTTGGAATATTCAGAGCATGAGGAATCCAAAAATTAATGTTCGCATTTGCGTAGACACCTGCATGAAAATGACACTCAGGACAGTGATGAAGATCTGTAAAAGCATATTCCTGAACGGTATAGACCGAGTAGATCCTGTGTATAGGACTTATAGTTCAATCTGAAACGAACAAGACTGCTTTCTTGCTTTATAAACCCATACCTATAACTTCAAAGGACTTGCAAAATCATGTATTATGTAATACAGTTATATCACAAATATAAAGACAATGGTTTTCAATTACCTTTGTTTGTTGCTTTTCTATAATCCTGAGCACTATTTTGAGGCCTTTATTGAATTCCTTGACTCAGAAAACATAGGATTAGCATATTTAATGAAGTTTCTCGGTTGACTAGAAGCCGAGAAAGCGCAAAATATTGTTACGGTTTTTAGAACCTTCACTTTGTAAATTTAGTATTAAATTTCCTGCGTACATTTCCCCTTTTAATTGGCTGTTAATTGAAAATGAGTGCACCGTAGCTAGTCCATGTACAAGCACGTAGGCCACCATAGAACCTCTCTATAGTTATTTCTTTATTCTATGTCAGTATAAGGCTCTGTTTCCCATTAATTGACACTGCATTGCACCGAATCGAATAAGATAGATCCTCTTTTTCAGATTCCCCCAAAGCCTCCCTTTACAACTGCATCATTGCCAACTGCATTATTGCCAACTGCATTTGCCGCCATTACGGCGTGGTCAAGCCTCGGAGAAGAAGGGGGAGGAGCTACATTACGGGCGTGGCCCGCACCTCGTCACCAAGGGTGGAGCCCCGAACAACCAACCATAAAACAGTGGGTATGGCTTGGTAGGGCGTGGTTATATAACCCGTCGCGCGGAGCCCCCACCTGAGTCAAGAGATGAGCTCGGAGTCGGACACGAGGCAGAGCAGCTCGTTTGAGGGGAAGCTGAGAGAGGTTTTTGAGGGAGGTGCGCTGGACCGCAGACAGATTCTGTGAAGTAGTAAAGGAGCGTAGGAGACGCAGGAGGCGGAGGACGCGTGAGACAGCTGCCGGTGTGCAACCGTATACGTGGAGCTGCCGGCTCCTCGCTGCCAGCCTGAAGCGGAGCTGTGTGCCGGGTTTTGCCTCGAACCCACAAGCGTGGACCAAAGCACGAGCTGGGAGCCGAACCTCGACGCCCACCATCTACCTGGACCCTCCTCTGCCGTCCCGTACCATCCCTGCCATACCATCCTTTTGTGTACGTGAGTTTGTTTTGTGTGTCTTGTCCCTGGGGTTTAAGTAAGCCTGTATAGATAAGTAGAATTGCACTGTGTCTCCTTCTTCTGTAAATTACTTTCGTTTTCTTTCCTTCTTCCTTGGTTTCTTTGTGTTGGTGTTGGGTGTTGTGTAAATGTAAATTTACACTTTGTGTGTAAATCCCTGGTGTTGGGCTAGCGGCTAGGGTGCCGGCTTAGGATCCTAGGATCCTGGGTTCGAATCTCGGTCGATCGCCGAATTAATGCCAGGGGGGTTGACTCAGCCTGTCATCCTTCCGAGGTCGGCTAATTGAGTACCAGTTCACTGGTAATTCCCTGTTTGTCGTTGAAGGCGGCAAAAAGGGTTGGCGTCAGGAAGGGCATCCGGCCGTAAAACATTGCTTCAAAAAGGGGGACCAAAAAAAACAACAACTACCACGGTCCCCGAAAAGGCCAACCCCCGCTTTGCGGGGAAAAATGGCCTCTAAACGGTGGTTTTTTTTTTTTTGGTTTTTTTTTTTTTCCCCCTTGGTTTCTTTGACTTGGACATAATTAGTAATAAATCCTGTTCTTCCTACCTTTGCCTTCTTTCCTTCACATCCGTTCGTTTTAGAGGTTTCCACATTGAACACATGTGGCACGATTTGGCCAACGTTTAGGATCGGGTTTAGTTTTTGTTCATGGCTCGAGCCGCGGGCTGCTAAAAACCGCTCGGCAAAATAACATCTTGTCCGTGGTCTCGAGCGAAGTTGCCCACCTGCCTCGTGGAGGGAGCGGGGTAGCTTCAGGAGCGGAGACGGCCAGTGCAGATAGAAGGGGGATTAACCCCCCCGCCCCGCCCCCCCCGCTAAGGGGAGTGCCGTACTCCGTTTCCGTAACAATATGTATTTTATGGCGGCCATTTTGAAAATCCAAAATGGCGTGCATGCAGGTGTCTGTGCAAATGCCAACATTGATTTTTGGATTCTCCATGCTCTGTTGATTCCAAAAATGCACAGGTTTGCTAATGTCCCAAAATTTTGAACGAAATAATATTTGTTAACATAATTAACCTGACTATACATTCATTGCTACCAATAACATTTGTTCAGCAAGCTTGCCATCAGCAGCATTCCCATCCTCCTCCTCGACATGTTCACCCTCCCCAATTACATCACAATGCCTTCTTCTTCAATGTCTTCTTCATCATCATCAGAGTCACCATCATGTGATACAGATCTGCGACTGGGACCACATGATTCGCTATCGGGATGCTTACTGAAGCAACACCTCCAACACCTTTCCACCGTAGCTGTTGGGTTGAAGATGCCTGCTTAGGGCCTTCTGTGCACATCCTGAGAAGGATCAATGGGTAAAACAGTTGTTGTTTTCAAGCTGAGACACCATTATCCAAGCAACTGCTTTATGTTGGAAAGTCTTCTCGACATGGGCAGTAGGTACGGATATTACAACAATGATCTTTAGTAGCAACTCTTTGAAGTAGCCAATCAAGCTCTGTGCTCCAATAGAGCATCTGTTCCATTTGGGAAGCCTACTGGATCTGGAATGCTAACCACCTGGAGGAGTGGATAACCTTGGAAGGTAGCAAACCTCCGACCAACGCTTTCAATGGTCCATCTCGCTCAGTACCATCTCTGATATATATATATACTAGCAGAAGTACCCGGCATTGCCGGGCGGGGGAGGGGAGGGGAGGGGAACGGGGAGGTGGGGAGGGGAACGGGAGGTGGTGGGGAGGGGAGGGGAACGGGGGGGAGGGGAGAAGAGTGGGAGGGGGAGGGGGGAGAGGGGAGAAGAGGAGGGGGTGGGGAGGGTGAGGGATGGGAGGGGGGAGAGGGGGGGGGAGGGGGGAGGGGAGGAGGGGAGGGGGGAGGGGGAGGGGGGAAGGGGGGAGGGGGGAAGGGGGAGGGGGGAAGGGGGGAGGGGGGAAGGGGGAGGGGAGTGGGAGGGGGAGGGGGGAGGGGAGGGGGAGGGGGGAGGGGAGGGGGGAGGGGGGAGGTAGAGGGGGGGAGGGGGAAAGGGAGGGGGAGGGGGGAGAGGAAAAGGGAGGGGGCGGGGGGAGGGGGAAAAGGGAGGGGGAGGGGGAAATGGAGGGGGAGGGGGAAAATGGAGGGGGGAGGGGAGAAGGGGAGGAGGGAGGGGGAGGGGAGAAGGGGAGGGGTAGGGTGGAGGGGTAGGGTGGAGGGGGAGGGGTAGGGTGGAGGGGGAAGGGAAGGGGGGACGGAGGGAGGAGGGGGAAGGGGGAGGGAAGGGGATGGCCAGTCAACAATGACGTTGCAGTTCTCATGGTCGGAGAGCAGCACAACAATCGGACATAGTCCTGCATATTCGCAACAGCACGAAGCGGATTTTGGAGACTCACCGATCCTGTGACGTCCTCCAGTACCGGCGTTGCCGGGCAGGGGAAGGGAGACCCGTACATTCCCAACCCGTACATTCGCCCTCTCGACTCAAGCTCACTCGGACAAAAGCCTCGCACAAATTACACCGTGAAGGCCCAATGGTCATGTCTATGCCACAAATCACGGGCGCACTGAATTGAAAATATATAGAACGCTCATACTCCGTGAAAAGTGAAGCCGCCGTGTCGCCATCTTTGTCAGCACGACTCGACCAACTCGCTTCGCGGATCTCGTTTTGTGCGGCAATAAACTGCTCCAATCGGTTACGGAAGGGTTGTGGAAAGACGTTTCACAGCTGTTTCAAAGACATTTAATTCATATCGCACAAAATCGATACAAAACACGATCGCATAAAAGGTGAAAAAACGTGTGATGTGTGACGGGATGGAACATCACGTGATCGCTCTGAGCGAATCAGTCTGGCGGCGGAAATGGCATATCACGTGATCGCTCTGAGCGAATCAGCGAGCTGCTCTGGAACCGGCTGAGATTAGCGGGTACTTCGCTGAAATGCGCTGAGGTAAATATGAATAAAAAATATGGATCGTCAAATATTTTGAGTTCGGCCATGTTCGTCCCAGGCTCAATGGCCATGTCTATGTCAAATATCAAGCACGTAAGCCTCTCCGTTTAGGAGTCTATTGGTAACATTACACACACACACACACACACACACACACACACACACACACACACACACACACACACACACACACACACACACACACACACACACACACACACACACACACACACACAAACTGTGTTTTATATATATAGATATTATATATATATATATGAGCGTACGCTTTGTTCAGCACGTCGCTGCTTACTTGGACGACTCCTCAGTACCATCCCGACACACACCACTGTGTGTGCTGCGGAATGAGGTGTTTTATGGTGGCCGGAGTGACACCCAGCAAAGCAAAGTACAACATGGCCTGAAACAAAGTCTTTCTGCTGTGCAATTCCTTTGTGTTAAAGTAATAAGAAATTACAATAGTGCAAAACCGTTCACACTTCCTTAAAACCTACAAGACTTCCTCAAAACCTGCTACGAGGGACCAACCGCTCCAAAATCGAGGAGGGGGCTATGCATGGAAATAAATAAATAAATAAATAAATCATATGACTCTGACCATGTCGATTCACCATGAGAAGCAACGTAAACCTCAATTTGATCCACCAAGCTCTTGTAAGCTGGAGTATAAATAAATGGAACTGCCTTTCCAGCTCAAAATCACAATGAAAACTATTTCTATTTCTATTATTATAACTAGGGCATGCCCGTACTATATATAAGCTAGGACGTGCCCGTACGTGGGTGCCCGTTCCTTGCCAAAAAAAAAAAAAAAAAAATTTTGTGTAGGGGTGTGTGTGTGTAAACATCCTAGGGCGTGCCCGTACGTGGGTGCAAAAAAACATGCGTGCAAACAACAACAACAAAAAAAAACTTTGAAACCACGTGGCAGTAACGACCACAGAACCCCCCCCCCCCCTCTATTTACATGAATGGTTTGGTCCATTCGCAACGACCACAGAACCCCCCCCTCTATTTACATGCAATGGTTTGGTCCATTCGCAACGCCAAAGCGAACGGCGAACGGCTAAATCGCCATAGCTCGGTAAGTACTTGTCCGATTAATTTCAAACCTTGAAAAGGCACATCCTCGGGTCCCCAGCAATATACCTGGCAAGTTTCAAGTATATCGGACCGGTAGTTGTCGAGAAATCGTTGTCGCATACATACACACACACATACACACAGAGATTAATGGAATTATAGATAGATGGAGGTTCAGGCTCATGGAAGGAAGTGGACGCCAGAGGCTGCAAAATCGAAAAACAACAATATATTGGCAGAAGATAGGTGAAGGGACAACCACACAACAGAGTGAACAGACAAACTTCAGGTGGATAGATGTGAGCAGTGTCAGCCATGTTAATGTCCATGTGATATTTGCAATGATTTATTACAAACAAGTTTGTATTTCATCAATTAGGTCACCGTAAATTCTGTCTCTCCATGAAGAACTGCCAAAGGGCAGGTGTATAAAGTTACTACTAAAACAGCTTTTTAGCAACATTACACTGGCTGGTTTGCCATTACATTCCCAGTGTTAGTCAGCTCCGGATGTCGGAATCTATCCAAGGTGTCGGTGATAACACACCTGTGACCCTTAGAACCCTCTACTCTTTGTTGAAAGACTGCGAGTCTTTAACTTCCACCAGCAAAGAATCCCAACAGATGAGTGCCAAGCTTATGTAAGCTTCCATCCAACGGACAGTATGCTTTTTGATGTAACACATTCCCTGCAAAGCACCAACCAAGAGCTTATCAACACCTCAATGTGATGAGTGCTCTACCTCTGTGTTGTCCCGCCAGAGTCACCATAATCACAGGCCAGAGATGGAGATCAATTTATAACTTTTTTTATCATAAAAATAAATAAATCTGGTGGCATCTTGGGGTCAACACCTGGTGTTGGCTAAGAGGTTAGGGTGCCGGCTTGGGATCTTAGGATCCTGGGTTCGAATCCCGGTCATCGCTGAATTAACGCCAGGGGGGTTAATCCTTCCGAGGTCGGAAAATTGAGGACCAGTTCACTGGTAATTCCCTGTGTGTCACAAGAGGTGACTAACAGCGTTGGTGGCAGGAAGAGCATCCGGCCATAAAACATTGCTTCAAAAAGGGGACCAAGGTGCCCGAAAAAGGCCAACCCCTGCTCTGCGGGGAAAAATGGCCTCTAAAGGTGGTTCTTCATCTTGGGGTCGTCAAATGTCATTGTATTCATGATGTCAGCAAGAACTCCACAAGCTTCAGGCGACAGGCAATCACTATATTTTCTTGCTGAATCCTACAGCGCAAACAAAGTCCTTCTTGCAAACATTTGTGTGGTCAACCTTCCACCATCCCATTCTCCATTTCAACGATTTCAAGTGCTTACCTGAACCTGCATAAAGACATAGCTGGCCATTTACCTGTGCCCTCCTCGACTCCTCTCTTCTTATTGAGGTAAAAGGGTTATATTTACAAATGTGAGTCTCCATTGTTCTATCACATTTTTTCGGTCACAATCTCCTAATCCCTTCTTTAAATAAGCTGAATATATCGTTGGAATAGGCCTATGTGCAAAGGGTAGACCTTTTCTTTCAGACCACAGCAACATTCTAGATACGAGTTGAGAGTCAGGGTTCATCGACTTGCTATACTTACAATCCTTTGGGCTGTCAGGATAACTTAGAAGTATACACACTCACTCACCTCGCAGCTGTATAGTCTTTGAATCTCGGCCCAGTGATAAACTGTCATGCCGGTGTTTTGCTGGCTGGGAAGTTCATCAATATGTGAAAAAAAAAAACCAAAAAAAAAAAAAAAACCCACCGTTTAGAGGCCATTTTTCCCCGCAAAGCGGGGATTGGCCTTTTGGAGGACTGTGGTTGTTGTTGTTTTTTGGTTCCCTTTTTGAAGCAATGTTTTACGGCCGGATGCCCTTCCTGCCGCCAACCCTGTTTGTCACCTTTTTACGATAAACAGGGAATTACCAGTGTACTGGTACTCAAATTTGCCGACCTCGGAAGGATGACAGGCTGAGTCAACCCCCCTGGCGTTAATTCAGCGATCGACCGGGATTCGAACCCAGGATCCTTGGTTATCCTAAGCCGGCACCCTAGCCGCTAGCCCAACACCAGGGATCTCATACAAAGAAGTTCATCAATATGTGAGCAGGCTGAAAATTAAACTGGGTGTCCATTCTTCTAGCTTTAGTTGGTGGATGTTAAAAAATCTCACAGAGTAGGCAAACTATCATCAGGACCATGAACAAATTACAATTTCCTGGTCAAACCTACAGGGGGTGCTGCATCAGCGACACAGCCGCACCCTCCCCCAAGAAATGGTGCTACCGCCAGCCACGTGTTGAATACAAAATAAGAAGATTACAATCCTAACAATAAATACAAAAGCAGGAAAAACCATAAGATTAATGCACAGACAAAAAGGACAGAAGTAGACAAAACTAGGGCAATGCGACTGTGCAGCTGCTGTGTTTCCTGCCCTCCTCTCTTTCTCTCTCCTTCTGTCCTGTTCTTTCATTCATTTGCTTATTGTGTCCAACATTTGCCCCACTGTTAGTTCATACCCGCCATCACCTCGCAATTCCATGAACACCCAATCTTGCATCTATCTATAATTCCATTAATCTCTGTGTGTATGTGTGTATGTGTGTATGTGTGTATGTGTGTATGTGTGTTTGTATGTTTGTCTGTGACCGCTGTTTCTCGACAACCACGGGTCCGATATACTTTAAACTTGCCAGGTATATTGCTGGGGACCCGAGGATGTGCCTTTTCAAGGTTTCATATTAATCGGACAAGTACTTACCGAGCTATGGCGATTTAGCCGTTCGCCGTTCGCTTTGGCGTTGCGAATGGACCAAACCATTTCATGTAAATAGAGGGGGGGGGGGTTCTGTGGTCGTTGCGAATGGACCAAACCATTTCATGTAAATAGAGGGGGGGGATTGTCACTGTACTCGCAAGCCGTTCGCCGTTCGCTTTGGCGTTGCGAATGGACCAAAACATTTCATGGACCAAACCATTTCATGTAAATAGAGGGGGGGGGGGGATTGTCACCGTACTCGCACCCACGTACCCACGTACCCACGTACGGGCATTGCACCCACGTACGGGCATGCCCTAGTATAAGAAAAGGAACGAAAAGATATACAACAATAGGGTAAATTATGAACATCATCATTTGGGCAAAGGTTAAAGTAAAACAGGAATAGGGAACAAATAAAAAGTTGCATCGTGTCCGAAGGAAGCAGTTCAGTTTGGCATTTGTAATATGAAATAGGCAAAGTCGAGAAACTAACTAATGAAACCAATTAGAATTACGCTTTAAAACCCTTTAAACCCTCTGGAATTACCCTTTAGAATTACCCTTTAGAACCAATAATAATTACCCATTAGAATTACCCTTTAGAACCACTAATAATTACCCATTACAATTACTCTTTAGAACCCTTCAGAATTACCCTTTAAATTATCCTTTAGAATTACCCTTCAGTACGCTTTAGAATTACCCTTTAGAATTATCCTTTCGACTTACCCTTTAGACCCCTTTAGAATTATCCCTTATAACCCTTTAGGACCCTTCAGAATTACCCTTTAAATTATCCTTTAGAATTATCCTTTAGAATTATCCTTTAGAATTATCCTTTAGAATTACCCTTTAGAATTACCCTTTAGAATTACCCTTTAGAATTATCCTTTCGACTTACCCTTTAGAATTATCCCTTATAACCCTTTAGATTTACTCTTTAGAACTCTTCAGAATTACCCTTTAAATTATCCTTTAGAATTACCCTTCAGTACACTTTAGAATTACCCTTTAGAATTATCCTTTTGACTTACCCTTAAGACCCCTTTAGAATTATCCCTAAAAACCCTTTAGAATTACTCTTTAGAACGCTTCAGAATTACCCTTTAAATTATACTTTAGAATTACCCTTCAGTACGCTTTAGAATTATCCTTTAGAATTATCCTTTAGACTTACCCATTAGACCCCTTTAGAATTATCCCTTATAACCCTTTAGAATTACCCTTTAGGACCCTTCAGAATTACCCTTTAGAATTATCCTTTTGACTTACCCTTTAGACCCCTTTAGAATTATCCCTTATAACCCTTTAGAATGACCCTTTAGGACCCTTCAGAATGACCCTTTAAATTATCCTTTAGAATTACCCTTCAGACCCCTAAATAATTACCCCTGAGAACCCTTTAGAATTACCCTTTAAACCCTCTGGAATTACCCTTCAGAATTACCCTTTAGAATTATCCTTTTGACTTACCCTTTAGACCCCTTTAGAATTATCCCTTATAACCCTTTAGAATGACCCTTTAGAACCCTTCAGAATTACCCTTTAAATTATCCTTTAGAATTACCCCTCAGAACCATTTAGAATTACCCTTTATAACCCTTCAGAATTAACCTTTAGAACCATTTAGAATTACCCTTTATAACCCTTCAGAATTAACCTTTAGAACCATTTAGAATTACCCTTTATAACCCTTCAGAATTAACCTTTAGAACCATTTAGAATTACCCTTTATAACCCTTCAGAATTAACCTTGAGAACCCTTTAGAATTACCCTTTATAACCCTTCAGAATTAACCTTTAGAACCCTTTAGAATTACCCTTCAGAATTAACCTTTAGAACCCTTTAGAATTACCCTTCAGAAGCCTTTAGAATTACCCCTCAGAACCATTTAGAATTACCCTTTAGAATTACCCTTTAGAACCCTTCAGAATTAATCTCTAGAACCCTTTAGAATTACCCTTCAGAACCCTTCAGAAGCGTTTAGAATGACCCTTTATAACCCTTCAGAATTAACCTTTAGAACCCTTTAGAATTACCCTTCAGAATTACCCTTCAGAAGCCTTTAGAATTACCCTTTAGAACCCTTCAGAAGCCTTTAGAATTACCCTTTAGAACCCTTCAGAAGCCTTTAGAATTACCCTTTATAACCCTTCAGAATTAACCTTTAGAACCCTTTAGAATTACCCTTCAGAACCCTTCAGAAGCCTTTAGAATTACCCTTTAGAACCCTTCAGAAGCCTTTAGAATTACCCTTTAGAACCCTTCAGAAGCCTTTAGAATTACCCTTTATAACCCTTCAGAATTAACCTTTAGAACCCTTTAGAATTACCCTTCAGAACCCTTCAGAAGCCTTTAGAATTACCCTTTAGAACCCTTCAGAAGCCTTTAGAATTACCCTTTATAACCCTTCAGAATTAATTTAGAATTACCCTTTTCCCTTTACCCTTTAGAATTACCCTTTAGAATTAGAACCCTTTAGAACCCTTTAGAATTACCCTTCAGAACCCTTCAGAAGCCTTTAGAACCCTTCAGAAGCCTTTAGAATTACCCTTTAGAACCCTTCAGAAGCCTTTAGAATTACCCTTTAGAACCCTTCAGAAGCCTTTAGAATTACCCTTTAGAACCCTTCAGAAGCCTTTAGAATTACCCTTTAGAACCCTTCAGAACCCTTTAGAATTACCCTTTAGAACCCTTCAGAAGCCTTTAGAATTACCCTTTATAACCCTTCAGAATTAACCTTTGGAACCCTTTAGAATTACCCTTCAGAACCCTTCAGAAGCCTTTAGAATTACCCTTTAGAACCCTTCAGAACCCTTTAGAATTACCCTTTAGAACCCTTCAGAATTAACCTTTGGAACCCTTTAGAATTACCCTTCAGAACCCTTCAGAAGCCTTTAGAACCCTTCAGAACCCTTTAGAATTACCCTTTAGAACCCTTCAGAACCCTTTAGAATTACCCTTTAGAACCCTTCAGAAGCCTTTAGAATTACCCTTTAGAACCCTTCAGAACCCTTTAGAATTACCCTTTAGAACCCTTCAGAACCCTTTAGAATTACCCTTTATAACCCTTCAGAATTAACCTTTGGAACCCTTTAGAATTACCCTTCAGAACCCTTCAGAAGCCTTTAGAATTACCCTTTAGAACCCTTCAGAACCCTTTAGAATTACCCTTTAGAACCCTTCAGAAGCCTTTAGAATTACCCTTTAGAACCCTTCAGAATTAACCTTTAGAACCCTTTAGAATTACCCTTTAGAACCCTTCAGAAGCCTTTAGAATTACCCTTTAGAACCCTTCAGAATTACCCTTTAGAACCCTTCAGAAGCCTTTAGAATTACCCTTTATAACCCTTCAGAATTAACCTTTGGAACCCTTTAGAATTACCCTTCAGAACCCTTTAGAATTACCCTTCAGAACCCTTCAGAAGCGTTTAGAATGACCCTTTATAACCCTTCAGAATTAACCTTTAGAACCCTTTAGAATTACCCTTCAGAATTACCCTTCAGAACCCTTCAGAACCCTTTAGAATTACCCTTCAGAACCCTTCAGAAGCGTTTAGAATTACCCTTTAGAAAACTTCAGAAGCCTTTAGAACCTTTCAGAAGCCTTTGGAATTACCCTTCAGAACCCTTCAGAATTAACCTTGAGAACCCTTTAGAATTACCCTTCAGAACCCCTCAGAAGCCTTTATAATTGCCCTTTAGAACACTTCAGAATTATCCTTCAGAACACTTTTGCACCCTTAGAACCCTTTAGAATTACCCTTTAGAACCTATTAGAATTACCCTTTAGAACCCATTAGAATTACCCTTTAAATTATCCTTTAGAATTACCAATTAGAACCCTCTAGAATTACCCTTTAAAACCCTTTGGAATCAAACACTGGGTTGAAGAAAACTTATTTGTTCTTGATCGATGGAAGGAAGGACATAGCCAAATATCGAAGCGGCTTCACCGTTTAAAAACATTGATGGAGGGAGGATATGTTATAGTTAATGTAGGGATAATATAAATGAAAAATGAAAAGAAAGACAAAAAAAGGAAGAAAATAAAAAAAGGAAGAAAAAAAGAAAAGTGGCTTTGAAAGAAGAAAAAGTGAAAGTGACTTCAGACTTATCGATGATGAATCGACAAAGTGAATGGTGAAGCACGTGACCTTCATTAAGAACCATTCAAGCACCATTTGCTGAGTGTTCATGTAGTCCCTTGTGGAGGTAGAGCAAACATTCCAACGATGCATTAAACCAAAGCACTTGCAAGGCCACCGTAAGAAAATATTTACCAGCTGTTTGTACCTGAAGCATTTGCTCGGCCTCCTCAACAAATGTTTTGCTTTGTCAAGATGGAGATAAAAAAAAAAGATAAAGGTAAACGCTGATCCAAACACCTGAAGTTATTTAGTAACCCACAAACCTTCCCGAATCCTCACTCACCCTTGGCTTGTGGTAAGATCCCTTCGATCTCCAAGCTGCTCCGAGATCTTGCCATTCCCAAAGTGCTTGCTGGTACGAGGCCTTCGGATGCTTGTGGCCCTTCTCCGCAACGAACCAGCCACCAGTCGACCCGTTCTTTGCTGCGTTCCAGCACCTCCAAAGTCTCTCCACGATGCACACTGAGCTCACCTGGGCCTGCTCCAATAAAATCCTCTGTGGCCACTGTCTGTTCTCCACCAGTGGAAAGCTACAAAGATAAAGATCAGGAGTAGTTGGGGAGTCAGTTACGAAAATAATGGTGCAAGAGCTTATCATGATTGTGTCAAATGGCAGGCTCGGTTTGAAGCAGGTGTTCTCAAAGGGAAGTTCAAATTTAGGAGGACATGTCAAACCTTCTGGGAAGAGGTGGAGAAGAGGGCCTTCTAATAATTCAATTAAACTCATCCTCAGTGTGTGGTCTAGGGTGATGCAATAGCCATGATAGCTTGAAGTGTTGCAAAATAAGACACCCGATGGAGTTGAGAAGTCTCACCAACAGGTGAACCACTCGACTTCCTCCAAGGAAAAATTAAAGCAAGAATCATCAAAAAGCATACATGTTACAATAGGTTTTCCAAGCCATTTTCATCATTATTTCAGTCGAATCGATTTAATGGAGGAGCACTCAAATTCACGCATTTTCACACCTGCTGGACGAATTAACATTTCAATTTTGAATTTGAAACATTCAATCTCTTTTAGGTGTAGGAGTGAATTATGTTTTGCCAGGCAAAGTCACATTTGCCTCATTCAATTTCAACATTTTAGACATTTCAACATGCTGCTCTATCTCACCCTCTCTCTGTTCTTTTCACCCTCTCTTTTGCTCGAGGTCATCTGCCATCTGCTTGGAAATCAGCAAACATGACCGCTTTACATAAAAAGGTGCAAAAACAGATCCTTGCAACTACAGACCAATCAGCCTGCTCCCAATTATCAGCAAAGTCATGGAATCCATCATTGCTTCTGACATCAAATCCTTCCTCTTCTTCAATGGCTTGATCTCGGCCCAACAATTTGGATTCAGACCAGGTCATTCTACTCTGGACATGCTGCTTCTGCTGTCTCAACAATGGATGGAGTTCCTGCCAAACAGTCAAACAGGAAATCAGAGCTGTCCACCTTGACATATCACGTGCCTTCGATACGGTCTGGCACCCCGTTCGGCTCACCAAACTCTCCTCCTATGGTATCCATGGAAATCTCCACTCATGGCTTGCGGACTTCCTCTCTGGTCATAGTCAACGTGTGGCCCTGAATGGATTTCTCTCATCTCCCCTTCCTGTTCAGGCTGGAGTTCCCCAAGGCAGTGTTCTGGGCCCTGTGCTTTTTCTGGTCTTCATCAATGATCTCTGCGACTCTCTGGAAAGTCCTCGCTATCTCTTTGCTGATGACTCCACTCTCTGCCACTCCATACCTCATCCCTCAGATCGGCAGTCTGCAGCCTCCTCACTCTCTGTAGACTTGGACAAAATCACAGACTGGTCAAACAAGTGGAACATGTCTTTCAATCCTGACAAATCTCACACTCTTACGATGTCTCTCCAAAACGGGACAACCCTCTCATCTACTTTCACAACAATCCTCTCCAAGTAGTTCTGTCACTCAAGCTTTTGGGTCTCACTATCTGCCATGATCTTTCCTGGAAAAAACACATTTCCAAGCTGGCCTCCAAAGCCAGTCGCCGACTGGGCATCCTCCTTTGTGCGAAGTCTTTCCTTGGCACACCTGACCTCCTCACCACAAACAAGGCTTTCATCCACAGCTCAATGGAATACTGTTCTCCCCTATGGGCTGGTGCTCCTGCCTCACACCTAGCTCGGCTTCACGCTGTTGAAACCAAAGCTTTCAGAATCATTGGAATCTCCTGCGATGAAGCTATCTCTGAGGGCCTTTCACTCACTCACCGCAGGCAGGTTGGTGGTCTTTCTGTCTTCTACCGACTCCTCTCCGGCCTAGCCCCCCCAGCCCTGTCTGTGCTCTGTCCCCCAAATATTCCTACAGGTCGCACAAGATCTGCCTGCAACCCTCTTATGGTTAAACTGCCAAAATCAAGACTCTTTGCTCACCTTCACTCTTTCATTCCTCTTTTCTCCCGCCTCTGGAACAAACTCCATCTCTCTCTTCAATCCCACTCCTCCCTCCGGGTCTTTAAAACAGCTGTTCACCACCATCAATTAATCTGCCCCCATCCAAAACCTTGATCTTTTCTGCCCCCGTTAATTCACCCCAGATCCACTTTTTTGTATTAACGACTTCTTTCCTGGAAGTCCTTGCAATGTCCATGGGTGTTATACCTCTCCCACCCCCACCCCTTTCCCATGCCTCTTCCACCCAAGCCCTCTCCCTCGCACAGATCTCCCGATGTCGATGCTCTCAAATGTTGCACTTGTGTGCTTCCCTCTCTCTCTCTATCTTGTCTCCCACTCCCTTTATCATGTTTTATGTGTCAGTTTGTCTTTTTGTGATTAATGTTAGCTCTTACACGACCCTCGATCTTGTATACAAAAAAATAAATAAATAAAAAGACATGAATTCCTGGTCTTACCATTTAATTTAAAACCAAATGTTGTACAGTGACATCAGACTCAACTTGGCCTTTTCTTTTTCATTTATGAGCAATATTTTTCATGTTTTGTGAATTCAAAATGAAAACAGTCAGTGTTTGTTTTTCGTCATTTAATGCCTTTTCTTGCTCTTGAGTGCATTTTATCCGAAAATGTAACCACTGTATATACAGTATATACAGTACTGTATATATATAAATGTATACAAATCGGACCCCATAACTTGAGGAGCCAGCAACTTGTTGCTTAGGAACAAGTGGCAGGTCTCGCAGCAGATGCTGTGGTGGGACTCAATCTGTGGTGAAGAATCACTTAAAAATTCTCAGATCCGGATGCGGATCTTTTTCAAAATATCATCATTTTGTCCCTCTCCATACATCCAACCTGTCAACCAACTTTTGTCCGAATCCATCCAGGATTTTTTGAGATATCCTGCTCACAGACAAACAAGACAGATAGATAAACAGGGGTGAAAAGACAGCCTTCTGCCTCCTTCGGTGGTGGTGGTGATGGACCCATTTACAAGAAATGGTTTCCCACCTTTTGCCTCCCACTCGTTCCAGCACCAATTTTGGCTTGGAATGGAGAGATCCTTGGGGTTTTGTAAATGTTAAAGAATGATTAACTCTATAAAACCACCTTTAGAGGCCATTTTTCCCCGCAAGCGGGGGTTGGCCTTTTTCGTGTTTGTTGTGGTTGTTGTTGTTTTTCGGTCCCCTTTTTGAAGCAATGTTTTACGGCCGGATGCCCTTCCTGACGCCAACCCTTTTTGCCGCCTTCAACGACAAACAGGGAATTACCAGTGAACTGGTACTCAATTAGCCGACCTCGGAAGGATCCTAACCCTAACCTTAACCCTAACAGGCTGAGTCAACCCCCCTGGCGTTAATTCAGCGATCGACCGGGATTCGAACCCAGGATCCTAGGATCCTAAGCCGGCACCCTAGCCGCTAACCCAACACCAGGGAATGATTAACTCTATGCAGTGTGAATTTGGTAAAGTCTGAAATTTTCAGGAGTATAGGAAAAGCTCCTGGAGCGGGTGACATTAGTGAGACTCGTCGACGCGACAATACAAAGCATTATTAACGTTAAGGAGCTGAAAATTAAGATAAAATACCTATTAGCCACAATTGAGGCAACAGACATATTAGGCATGGACTGGAGGAAAGGAGGTGAAAACAAGCGAGGCGGTAATGGTGGGTGTGGGGATGACTTCATCGGGGATGAGACGGTGCCTTGAGATGTCTCCGTGTAAATAAAAGGAACAACATAAATACCCATCATTATTCTGATTTTGAAGGGTTGGAAACAGAGAACAGGAATAGTAGGAGAAAAAGAAAAGAGAGGAGGGAGAGGGAGATAAATTTAATGGGAACCTTGTGGGAGATGTAGTTGGGGGTGGGGGGAGGGGAGGGGAGGAGAGGAGGAGTGTAAGGGGGGAGGGAGTGATGGGTGAGGAGGGGTACAGAAATTGAATGGGGACATAGTGATATGTAAGGAGGTGGTGGTGGGAGGTGGTGGTGGATGGTGGGGGAGGGTAATGATGATGTCATAGGTGCCTCCATTATGACGTCATAATTCGACAAGTACAAAACTTCATCCAATCAAGATGACATTTTTTGAGCGCCATGTCGGCATAGACTGGTGGAGAAAAAAATAGTTATGACGTCATATGTCACGTGGTTCGGCCGCCATCTTGGGAAAAAAATGAAAAACTTTGCACCTCTATATATCCGAAAGCGCTGCCTAGAAAATATTGAGACGTGGCTCATTGTAAAGAGCTCTCCATGTGGAATAAAATATGTTAACAAGAAAAATAGCAATCAGACATTGCAAACCCTCACCAGGATGTATTTTCAGTGCTTTTTAAGGCTTTTGTGTTAAAACAAATATGGCGGCCGAACCACGTGACCGATGACGTCATCATTTTTTTTTCTAAATTATTTTATTCCTAGATAATGGTCAAGAAATTTCATCTTGATTGAATAAAGTTTTGTACTTGTCGAATTATGACGTCATAATGGAGGCAACTATGACATGACATCATCATTAACACATTTTATTGCCCATGGAGAGTTCTTCACAATGAGCCATGTCTGAATCTTTTCTATTCAGCACTTTCCGAGATATAGAGGTGCGAAGTTTTTCGATTTTTCCAAAATGGCGGCCGAACCACGTGACCTATGGCGTCATAATTATCACTAAAAATTCTAGAGGTGGAGTTGCACCGATGGTGAAAATCTTTCCTGTCAATCGGACCAACAGTTGCAGAGAAAATCATATTTATTCTGTGCGGACAAACAAACAAACAGACAGACAGACAGACAGACAAACAGACAAACAAACAAAAAATCACTCATAGAGTGACACTTGGCAAAAGAGAATAAAGCAGAATGGCACTCAGTAGAGCATCCTTTTGACCTCTTATATAATTGGTGGTTGAATTCAGTTCGCCGATATGTAAATCCAATTCAAATTTCAAGTTAATCGGATGAAAATTGAGGATTTTAGAAATTTGAAAAAAAGTGGTTGACCTTTGGCCTATATTGACCTTTTGGCCTATGTTGTTCTCAAAAATAGTTGGTGGTTGAATTCAGTTTGCCGATATGTAAATCCTATTCAAATTTCAAGTCAATCGGATGAAAATTGAGGATTTTAGAAATTTGAAATGGTTGTTGACCTTTTGCCTATGTTGACCTTTTGGCCTAAGCTGATATCAAAAATTGTTGGTGGTTGAATTCAATTTGCCGATATGTATATCCTCTTCAAATTTCAAGTCAATTGGATGAAAATTGAGGATTTTAGAAATTTGAAAAAGTGGTTGACCTTTGGCCTATGTTGACCTTTTGACCCCAAAAATATATACGATTTTGTCGGACCACGAACTCTACCATTTGGTGAAGTTTCGTGAAGATCGGTTTAAAATTGTGACCTGTAGGCAAGTATAAGTGAGTGGACAGACAAACACACACACAAACACACAAACCGGAGTGATCAACATACTTGCAATTTTTTTTTTTTTGCAAGTAACAAACAAACGGACTCAAGTGCAATACCATCTCCTCTTGCGAGGGTAATAATAACTGGTCGAAGGCCTTGCCATTCCAGAATGAAAATGAGAGGATTTCTGATGAACAGCAGGCCCGACTTGGACTTTTTCACAAAAATTCGCACAAAAATCTCCTCTCGGCACAAATCTAGCAAATTATTTTTGTTAATCATATATTTTATGACTCAAACTGGATGTTCAAATTCCTGCATCCCACGCCAGTATATTGCAATAGAGCAGTATACATCCTACACCCAAAACAGGCATTTTTCTCATATTCCACATGCCTCATGGTTCACATGTCTCACATGCCTCACATGCCTCACATGCAATGAAAAATAAGCGACAAACATCAAAGATAACTTCGCACGTAAAGAATACGATTCAGGACCATGTCGATCGAAGTCTTGTAAAGTGCATCTCAGCATGCAACAGGCATGCGAAAAGTTGGGCCAAGAAGGGAAATGTGCCAAGAAATGTGGGTGTTAGCCGGTCATACGGAACAGACATCATCAAAACAGCCACATCCAAGATGAACCCTGCTATCTGTAACCACATGCGATCAATTATTTTTGGATATGTTCACTCTTGCGAATAGGATTCTCAGAGACAGGTTTGAAACCCCAAAGCACAACCATACTTAGACAACACTTTTGGCGTGCAAGGAGAGCCAATGTCCAATCAGAGTTTGAGTCATTTTCTAGAGGCGAGAATATTTTGCCCATGACAGCAATTTGAGTCCATAATGTTGAAATGAATCACGTAGTTGAAGGGTCTGAGAAAGTTCGGCTAACATCAAGTTTTAGGACAAACCTTGTTTTATCCTCAACTTCAGGGATTGTAGGATAAGGGTCTGAAGACAAAACGAAGATAACAAACAAGTCTTGGTAGGCAACGTGAAATGCCATTAGCTGGAATAAGTAAGTGGATGCAAAAGAAATGAGAGGTCTTTAATGTCGTCAGCCAATCAATGATCCATTTAAAAGTTGCCGTCAACAGTCCTTTTCCATGATAGCAAACGCCTACTGAACCGTACTTTTGAGAACCCTTCACCAATTCAGTGGTATCCAACCCCTTTTATGGTTTGCAAGGATTGAGAGGAAAAAAAGACCGAAAGTCTAACAGCGGCGTAGCCGGGCTTGTTTGATGCTTTAGGTGAAGAGGGTAGTATGACCTGGGTGGAGATACCAATTAGCAAATAATGTAAGTATTAAAATTTTTTGAAGTACTCTAGGTCTCCAAGCTGCTGTCACCATGGAAGTGAAGAGATTGCATTGAGACATTGGTTTATTCTATATGTTGGTGAGTTAGTCAACACTATCAAAGTGACCTCAGCACCATCCCGACACAAACAACTGTGCGTTACGGAATGAGGTGTTTTACGGCAGCCGGAGTTCAAATCCTGCCACCAACCTCCTTGAGAGAGGACCCAGTGAGTTGGTGCTCATTTTGCCAAAGGATGTCAAGCTGAGTCAACCCCACCTGGTGTTAATTCAACAGCTGACCGAGATTCAAACTCAGGACCCTAGGATCCCAAGCCCTTCACCCTAACCATTAAGCAAACACCAGGCTTAGTGTGGTTGGATGCAGTCATAAGAAATGCTTAAAGAGCCCTTAATCAAAGGTTTAATTATATATGATATAGGGGGGAATGCACCCCACCCCCATCCCCACTCGCCCCACGACATATATCATCAACCTGTTGTCATAATTTCAGTTCCCCCCAATCATCAAGTGAGATAATTTTCCCCAACCAGGTACATGACGTAATATATGAATGTTCCCTAAAGGGTGTTGAAAGAAACATAACTGGCAAAGACAAATGGCGTTATATTCTACCTTTCAGGAGCGTAATTGTCGGCTATAAAACTCACCCAATATGTCGGATAAATATGTGAGGGACTGTTACGGATTCGTCACTTCTGTCTTTGTGGTTGTCATGCACTTGAAGCATTTTTAGTTTCATGTACTATTATTGTTACAGTTTGAGTGTGAAATGGAGATAACTGTCTTCAAAGGTAAAAATAATGTCTCAGAAGGAAAACGACATGGGTGAGGGAGAAAACGGAAGAAGAAGAAGGAGCGGATCGAGTGAGATCAGGAAAGGAAGGCCGATCTGCTTTGAGGTGTCGAGCGGACGCTGATAGACATTGGTCACGAGCGAATATTGGTTTCCCCGGGAAAGGGATTCCTGTGACAGTGTCGTTATTGCTGTGGCAAAGAAACCTGCGTGACAGGTTTTGCTTTTGGTTCCGAAAGTGAATCATCGCTGGAGAGCAGGTACGCCTCCATTACCGGCCCGTCCGCCATTTCACCTCGCACCAGCCATTTCACCTCGCACCAGCCATTCGCCTGGTTCTCGTTTGTGTCGTGGATTTCGCTTGGGAACTCGCGGTTCTTCGCGGTTCTCCGCTTGGGAGCCGCTGATCGTTCATGTCAGCGTCATTGTCTGGTGAACCGAAGGTGTGAATTCCCAGTCCCCTTTGGGTGAACTTTTACCGGACCTACGTCGGCCCGACACCTCACCAAGCGGCTCTTCTACAACATCGACTGTTAGCCGTTCTGGGTTCAGGTCTCAGTACGACCTTTTCTTGTGATCGCGAGAGCCAAGGGGATCGACTTTGGCCTGGTATCATGACACAGTGACTTTGGGAGATGTTACCGATTGCTCACGTGGGAATACCGTGAGTTATTGATTCAGGAAATTGGTGGTACCATCATAGAAATTATAGGGTGTTTGCTGTGCATGTGAGGTTTTCATGTATGTGCGTTACTTGTTATTATTGTGTGGTTTTAATACAATACTTGATTTTTGTAACAATTGATGGGTGTGGTTTCACCATTGGTCATTGGCACACATAATAGCACATCTTTCTGCCGTGACTCCTTTCGGGGCTCGGAGGTACACCGTGGCCGGGGTTTGGGGAGGAGCACGTAACAGCGACATACATACATACATACATACATACATACATACATACATACATACGGAGAGAAAAATGCTGCAAACACAGGAACCAAACATCTACGCCATAAAAAAATCGTTTGTTTAATCACGAGTTTCCCAGTTCTAAAAACCTCTTTGCGAGTTTGAAGAAGAGGAAGAAGCGCTAATGTATGGTTTATTCACACAGCAGTTTGAAGGGAAACATTTATTATTCTACGACAGTAGAAACCTTTTAGAATGACACAGAACGAGCATACAAAATTATATACATATATATATAGGAGTGATATTTTACGAGCCTCGATTCAGTATACAAAAAAAAAAAAAAATAATAATAATAATAATATATAAAACTACACAGAAGGAGACCACAAACAACAACAACCACAGCCACAATAGCAATCGAGTGTTATAAAAGATCCTTATTTTCAGGTATTTTACTTCATGTGTTTCACGTGATTGTTTGTGCTTCACACTGAATGAAAAACGTCAAGGTAGAGCATGGCAATTGCGATATATGACAGGTTCGACAATATGTTCGGCCTGAACGAAATTGGAATCAAAATTCCGGAGTGTGGAGAGTCAGCTGCCGTAACGCCGTAATGACATCAGACGTAATCACATCGCCCTGTCATGTGACCAGATCCTCAGCTCTGATTGGTAAACGTTTGAGGGGACATACATACAAACATACATACATACAGACAGACAAACCCTGTTCTAGACAGCTTTGCCCTATGGGCTATGCCGTAAAAACCCCAAATATATTAATATGAAATGTCCTGGAACGAGTAAATTGTTGTTGGCAACCTTCGCACGAGCAATGCTGTAAGAGTTTGCAGATGTTTTGGTTGATGAATGGTATGAAATCCCTCACCAAATCCTCAGTCTAAGAGACAAGGGTTGTGCTCAAGTGGCAATATTCTAGTAGACTCAACTGTGCACATGGGTTTAAGATGAGTTGCAGAGGTGAACAAAAGAATATCATTAAGCCAAGTAACAAATGAAGCGATTTCCATGTTAAGTCAGAAAGAAGAGGCAAAATAAACTGCAAATGCATTTCATGTCATATTTACCGAGAAATCTGGTTTGTATTTGCGGTTCATAAAATGTGACCTGCTCTACATTCGCAGCCCTGTGCTTCGTGTATTCACGGTTTTTGCATTTGCATGCGAAAAACCATCACCACCCACCAGCGGGTCCCCAACATTGTAGCTATTTTCTGTTAAAGGAAAAAGCCTGGCTCACAGACGATCATAAACCTCTTGTGTGGGGGTATGGAGAGGGAAAGAAGATTCGAGATGGGTTTTGACATGGGGAGTGGGGTTGCTGGTTTTCTCGCATACTTATTTTATCATATATTTTTGATCGCGAACTGCGAGTGATTATTTAATTATATCTCTGTTGTTTCGTTTTAAGTCTGATGATTCATTCAGTCCGCAAATGATTAAAGTGTAATATATGGTGTAAATCTTGCACCGATCAGTGAGGCCGGTTCATGGTATGGTAAATAAAAAACAAAATTTTATTTTGGATCTAAAATAAAATGAAATTCTAACACAAGGACTATGATGCCAGGACATTTAAAATTATGCAATTTAAGCTTGGTGTCTATCACCGGAAGATAATACAGAATACCACATCTTCCTTCAAGCTTAGACTCAGAGGAGTTAAAACGGGATTTTCCGGGATTGAGATGAGCTTTGGGGATCATGCAAGATCGAAGCAAAACAAACGGGTCGTTTTTGATAAAGTGGCATGGCACTCGTAGCAAAAGTGAGCTAACATTTTAAAATGGTTTACATTATTTCTATTTTTAATTGTAAGCACTTTTTAATGAAAATGTAATCATGTGCATTCGTGTTATTAAAATTTTAAAATTTTCCTTTATGAATCACGAACCAGGAGGAACCTATCCCCTTTTTTCTCATTGAAACATTGCCCCAACATTCGTGGTTTCGACATTTGCGTCATTTTCCAGAAAAGCTTTCTCCATGAATTTCCAGGTTTTACTGTATTGCGAACCATGTTGTCTGTTCGTGCGTTTGTCTGTCTCCCATTTACTGGCGGGCGCTTCTGAGCACTGTGTTTGAAAAGGTGCTGATTGGTTATTTTGCATTTTCATTATTCTTTCCTTGATGCAATATAGTCAATCACTTTATTGTCCCTCCAGAAATCTTTAAATTCAACATAAACATCTGGATTAAAGTAGATTTAATATGATTTTCATGGAGTAACACTATTTAAAATAGCTATATTATGCCCTCTTTTTAGATGAATCAAACCTCCGCCACCTGATGTTGCACCATCATTTTGTGGTGAGCAGTTTAAGTAGTTCAGAGCTTTGGCTTTGAATGAATGAAACCAAGAGTGCAAGACAATTAACCTTTTTAAAGTCCATGAAACATTTTAAATTGAAAGTTTAACTTAAAATTTTCCTGTTACTGAAGAGGGGTTCTTTTTCTTGTTGCTTGAATAAACTAGATGGTATTCATGGAATGCTTACCCAACGTAGTCAACTTAGTGCCAGCCAACTTGTTTTTTAAGGGTTTTTTTCATTGATCCAATATGGCTGCCAGACCATGTGACCAATGACATCATAAATTTATATTCTCTAATATAATTGTTGTGTAGATCAAAGCTCAATAAATTTCAAACTGATCGGACTAAGCGTTACACTTGTCAAATTATGGCGTCATAATTAAGGCACTAAGGACATCGTTAACAACACTTATTCCCCATGCTTTACAATGAGACATGTTTAATTTTTTTTCCATGGAGCGGTTTCGGTGATAGAGGTGCAACGTTTTTCGGTTTTTACAAATGGCACATGTACCACAAGAAATATGACATCATAATTATCACGAAAAATTATA
The DNA here is from genome assembly GCF_964187855.1 of Myxine glutinosa. Classification (NCBI taxonomy): domain Eukaryota; kingdom Metazoa; phylum Chordata; class Myxini; order Myxiniformes; family Myxinidae; genus Myxine; species Myxine glutinosa. The sequence goes on along the minus strand of NC_136266.1, from coordinate 22,255,843 downwards.
CAAGTGGAGGCGCTCCTAAGTTGAAATTTTTTGTGTCCATTGGACAAACTGTTCCCGAGAAAATGAATTTTTAAAATGCAGACGCGTTTGTACGCCATACTTACGGACACAACTGATCGCTTAACCCTGATTTTCACTTGGCGAGCGCATAGCAATCAGACTCCATTAGGGTTGCAGCCTTTGATAGTAGTTGGCATTTAATTGCAATCAATTGCATTTAATTGCATTTGAGAGAGATCTCGTGAGATCATGGCGAGGTCACGTCTTTTCGAAGCTGTTCCATGCGCTCACGCTTTCGAAGCTAAGTAATCTTTCACAATTGTGTTTTTGTCGAGACTGTATCTATCTTTCGGTGTGTGTACCTATAGCGTATCTTTCAGAAAATTTTCGGTGCAAATTTTTCGTACATGTATACACAATCGTCGGTTAATGCGTATCGAGTATTCTGAGGCCTAGTACTCGTAGGCTTAGGCTACCATACCGTCTCCGACCTTGTGGTTTTGTTTTTCTCTCAGCGGTTCGTCGAATGCGCTGCAATTATTTTCGTTCTCTGTTTCATCCCAGTCGTTCACCCCATACCTCCTTGTTTAATATCTCTACTCAAAAAAAAAAAAACCCCAAAAATATTTCCTTCTCAGGTCTTATTCGTTTATTTGTTGTTCTTATTTGTTCGTTCATTCTTCGTTCACGTTGTTCGCGATCACGTGGTTAGAAATGTATAATCTTTCCCCTGAACAACTATTTTCTCTCATATATTATAACACCTTTTTCTTCTTCTCCTACAAAAGGATGCTTTCGTCTTGCTCACCAAATCTATTCATTCCAAAAAATAATAATAATACCATCTCTTACAGTTCCTCTTTTCTACATTCCCTAAACTCTCCAGAACTCAACCCCCTCCTTCAACGTCCTCAAACGTATTTTTGACGCGAAGGTCTCAAACTCATTTTGCAAAAAATATTCGTTTCCCATGAAGCGTACACTTTTCAAAATCCAATCTCACCCCTCCCCTCCAAATCTTCCCCATCCCCCCTCCCCTCCAAAACTTCCCCATCACCCCTCCCCTCCAAATCCTCCCCATCACCCATCCCTTTCAAATCTCCCCCCTTGCCCCTTCCCTCCCCTCCCTCCTAAACTCCCCCCACACCCCTCCCCTCCGAGACTCTCCCTCGCTCCTCCCCTCCTAGACTCCCCTCTCACCTCTCCTCCTCAAAGCATCCTTCCTGCTTCTTCCCCCTTCCAACTTTCACCTTCATCTCCCCCAACCTTCTGCCTCGCTCTTCCCCCTCCTCAAATAACACCTCACTGTGCCTCACCCAATCTCCATCAAACCTTTTGTCCACCCTAGAGTCCCTGTATATAGAGAGTTGTGTCAACTCAAATTTGGACGCCATTTTGTGTCTAAGTGTGTCGGATTAGATATACATGTACATTCGCGATATGGGGTGATATATTCTAAACCTGCTAAAAAAAAATTTGCTACACATATTTAGTCTTATTATTACATACAGGTGATATTTGTTTTGTCAAAAACTCAGCTATTGCCGTGAAAAAGAGCTGTGTGGTGATATTAAAAGTGGTATGGCAATGCATATTACAAGCCAACACTGCATATAAGAGCTAACATTATAAGTAAGACAAACCAATGCTGTCGTTCTCTGAATTTTAATAACTTTTAGAAAGGAGTGTGGGCATATCCAATATTTTTTTAAAGGGTGCCGAGAGCAATTCCGGTGTAGGACTTCCAGCCGACATATAGTCTAACACACTTAAATCTGTGTGTTAGACTGTCATCAGCTGTCATCAGATGTCACTGTCATCAGCTCGCCCCCTCTCAAACTGATTCACATCGAAATGTTCCTGCAATCATACAATGAGTGTCCTTGATGTATTTATTTATTGAAATTTTTATTCTAACACAACACAGTTTAATTTTAATGAGCTGTCATGTACTAGTACTTCCACAACAGAAAATCACATGGACAATCTTCCGGAAGATGGCCAGACAAATCGCTAGCTCTATCGACCACATGTATATTGATATCAAACAGGGATAACAGCTTTTGAAAGTTGAGCCAGTTTTAAATGTGGGTACACAAATACACCTGTTTTACTGCATTAATCACCTAGAAATATTGTATGTTTTGGGAACGATAGCTGTCACCAGGTTAAATATATAGGGATTGTCCAATGTGCAAAATCTTCCATCACTACAATTTGGCCATAAATCCCGGGGTGGGAAATATTTGAGCAAATATGCCACAAGACGCATGAGCACTGTACAAAGCAAACAATAACTCGTCAAATTTTGGACGTATGGATGGCTGCACAACCCGCAAAAAAATTGAGCAGGCCCCCCCCTAAAATTGCTTTTATGATTGCCGATTAGGCTAAAGATTTTAAACCAAAAAAATAACTTGCCTCGGAATAAGTTTTGAATGGACGGACAGACAACTGAAAACAAAACGGACCATGGGTTTCCCACCCCTATAAAATCAAAATTAATTCCCTCTGAAAAAGTACAGTGACATTGCCCGCAGACTACCCAACCGCAGACCAGGCAATGTCACTGTACCGGGACATTTCATCAATCAATGACAATATGCGGTCCGCTAGGACTACCCGAAAAAAATTGAGCAGGGTTCTTCCCACGGAAATGCATTTTTGGTCAGCTCCTTGAAGATTATAAACAAACACAAATCACTTCCCTTTAAAAGGGTTTTCAACGGACAGACAACCAAAAAAAAACGAGCAGATAGAATTGCTTTTGAACATCGATCATCAAGCGGCGTGGGCCTACCTGGCAGAGTCTTGAGGAGTCGATCGCTTTCCAGCTCTTTCGTCTGACTTTCGCTCCCCAAATTTGTCTTCTGACTTTATCACTTGGAAATCTATACATCTTATATTTCCCAGATTGGTTTGAACAACCAAAAGCAGAACAACCAGTCATTTTGTTTGGCAATAAACAACATTCCCGTACCAAGCTGACGTTCACGCACAGTGAAGTTAGACACAAAATGGCGCCACGAAATCACGTGACCAGAAATCTCGGGTCAGCGCATGGCGCAACTCTCTTTATACAGGGACTCTAGTCCACCCCATTCTTCCCTTTCTCCAAGCTATTCTGAAATCTCTGAAATCTCTGACACACCTTCAACAGCTCTCCCTACCTCTTCCTCCTCTTCCACATCTTACCCTACCCCCCCCCCCCTGTTCTGTACCCGATGCTCCCCCTTCCTCTTCATTAACGGTATGGACCTCAAACATCCGGGGCCTTCGCTCAAACTTGACTGATCTCTCCATACAGGTTGCTTCTGACAAACCAGACGTGATCTGCTTAACAGAAACTTTCCTCCTTCATGATGTCTCTGATGCCTTGGTATCTCTCCCAGGTTACTCCCACCTCCGGTATGATAGACTTGAACCTCATCCTGGAGGTGGGGTTGCTATCTTTATAAAAAACTCTCTTCCTCACACGCCCTCCACTGCCCTCTCTCCACCTCACCCCCAGGAATACCTTTGGCTACGGCTTCCCCTTCGCTCCCACCTTTTGTTCATATGTGTGTTGTACCGTCCACCAAACAGTGATGACTCCATCTACATCTCGCTGTCTGAAAATATGGACCAACTTCTATCTACCCATCCCAACTCTCTCTTCCTCATATGTGGTGATTTCAATTGTCACCATGCCAGTTGGCTGGGTGTGGGCACCTCTCTCACCAGCCATGGCTCTTCAGCAAAGGACTTCTGCGACTCACTGGGACTGACACAATCTGTCAATTTCCCGACCCGGATCTCAGTCAACGGAGCATATTCTCTTCTGGACTTGGTTATGACTAACTTCCCTGAAAATGTCTGCTGCTCTTCTTCTGCTCCAATCGGCTCATCTGATCATGTGCTTGTCAAAGTGGACATCTCTCTGACCATTCTCAGAGAGCCTCCTCAGCGTCGACGAGTCTGGCATTTCACTCAGGCCAACGGGCACGGTCTTCAAGCAGCCATTAATCATCTGGACTGGTCTCCCATCTCTACCGCCTCTGACATCACTCATCCTGGGAATTCTTTCAAAGTAAATTGCTCTCTCTCTCTCATGCACAGATTTATCCCATCTCGTCTTCAGTTGTCATACCCTTCCTCCCGTCCATGGTACACGGAATCTTGTGGTGAGGCTGTTGCCCTGAAACAACTTGCTTTCGTCTCCTGGAAAGCAAATCCAACGGAAGGAAATCTCTTTTCCTTTCACAAAGCCCGAAACAAGTGTGTGTCCACCCTCAGGAGAGCCAGGAAACAATATTTCACTGTTCTCAAGACCCAACTCTCTTATCTGTCTCCCTCTTACAAATCCTGGTGGCATCTGGTCAAATCTGTTTCTGGTGTTTGTTCCCCCTCCATCCCCTCCCTCACCTCAAACGGCTTAACGGCTGACTCCGCACGTGAAAAAGCCGATTGCCTCAACTCTGTGTTTGCCTCTAAATCTTGTGTCCCAAACCCATCCCTCTCTGTACCCACCATACCCAGTCGTACCCAGCTGCTCCTGGACTCTGTGTCCTTTCCTCCTGACAAGGTGGAAAAGTTTCTGTCAACCCTCGACTCTGATTCTGCAACTGGTCCTGACGGCATCAGCCCACGGGTCCTAAAATCATGTTCTTCCGCTCTTTCACTCCCTCTTTCTGTTCTCTTCACCCTCTCTTTTGCTCAAGGTCATCTGCCATCTGCTTGGAAATCTGCCAACATCACCGCTTTGCACAAAAAAGGTGCAAAAACAGATCCTAGCAACTACAGACCAATCAGCCTTCTCCCAATTATCAGCAAAGTCATGGAATCCATCATTGCTTCAGATATGAAATCTTTCCTCTTCTCCAATGGCTTGATCTCTGATCATCAATTTGGTTTCAGACCTGGTCACTCTACTCTGGACATGCTGCTTCTGCTTTCTCAACAATGGATGGAGGTCCTCAACGCCAAACAGGAAATTAGAGCTGTCTCCCTTGACATTTCACGTGCCTTCGATACGGTCTGGCACCCTGCTCTGCTCACCAAACTCTCCTCCTTTGGTATCCATGGAAATCTCCACGCATGGCTGGTGGACTTCCTCTCTGGTCGTAGTCAACGTGTGGCCCTGAATGGGTTTCTCTCATCTCCTCTTCCTGTTCAGGCTGGAGTTCCCCAAGGTAGTGTTCTGGGGCCTGTGCTTTTTCTGGTCTTCATCAATGATCTCTCTGACTCTCTTGAAAATCCTCTCTATCTCTTTGCTGATGACTCTACTCTCTGTCGCTCCATTCCTCATCCCTCAGATCGGCAGTCTGCAGCCTCCTCACTCTCTGCAGACCTGGACAAAATCACAGACTGGGCAAACAAATGGAACATGTCTTTCAATCCTGATAAATCTCACACTCTTACGATGTCTCTCCGAAAAGACCTACTGGACAACCCTCCCATCCACTTTCTGAATAATCCTCTCCAAGAAGTTCTGTCACTCAAGCTTTTGGGTCTCACTATTTGCCATGATCTTTCCTGGGAAAACCACATTTCAAATCTGGCCTCCAAAGCCAGTCGCCGACTGGGCATCCTCCGTCGTGCGAAGTCCTTCCTTGGCACACCCGAGCTCCTCACCACATACAAGGCTTTCATCCGCAGCTCTATGGAATACTGCTCTCCCCTCTGGTCTTGTGCTCCTGCCTCACACCTAGCTCGTCTTCACGCTGTTGAAACCAAAGCGTTCAGAATCATTGGAATCTCCCGCGATGAAGCTAACTCCAAGGGCCTTTCACTCACTCACCGCAGGCAGGTTGGTGGTCTTTCCGTCTTCTTCCGACTCCTCTCTGGCCTTGCCCCCCCAGCTCTCTCTGGGCTCTGTCCCCCAAATATTCCTACAGGTCGCAAAAGATCTGCCTGCAACCCTCATGGTTAAACTGCCAAAATCCAGACTTTCTGCTCACCTTCACTCCTTCATTCCTCTTTTCTCCCGCCTCTGGAACAAACTCCCTCACTCTCTTCAATCCCACTCAACCCTCCAGGTCTTTAAAACAGCTGTTCACCACCATCTCTTATCCTCCCCCATCCAAAACCTTGATCTTTTCTACCCCCGCTAATTTCGGTCCCCTTGTGTTTTATACCTCTCCCCCCCCCCCCACCCCCCTTCCCATGCCTCCTCCCCCCAAGCCCTCTCCCTCCCACACTTCTCCCTGCTCTCAAATGTTGTGGTTGTGTGCTTCCCCTTCTCTCCCCATCTTGTCTTCCGCTCCCTCTTTTTGTATATTTTGTTTGTCTGGTTGATTTGTTTGTGAAATAAATGTTAGCTCTTTCACGAGCCTCGATTCAGTATACAAAAAAAAAAAAAAATCAGTATGAAACAAAATGTTCTGTTGGAGTTTGAGTCCGTGTCAATGTCTTCTTTTTTTGACAGACTTAATAACACCAGTTCTCAGCTTTGAGAAGCACCAAGACAATATAATTCAGAATAAAGAAATAATGAGATTCCAGCAATATAGGCCACAAGGATCACTGTGATGCATCTTTCTGACAATGATAACATGATCTACCATATTCACTTTGAAGACTTTGTACGTTGGCAACTTTGAAGACTTCCGTGTTGCATACTACACGTGGTGTTCAGAAGGTTTATAGTATGAACTATTTGGGAAATATTTGATTTGATTATATTGTTTTGATTATATTGATTTGATTATATTGATTGGAAAAAACTATTTGATTATATTGTCATGCAAGTACATTCGGCAGTTTTCAACACCCCGAGAAGTGGAGTTTTTAAAAATGGTAGTTCAGAGGCCAAATTGGCTTGAGGAGAAGAATATCCTTTGAGTTTCCCAAATATTTGAATTTCAAAACTGACTGCAGCACAGAATTGAACGACTAACACCACTTTGATTATAAACAGAAGATTTATGAAAGGCACACAACAACAGAAACTATGTGATACAAAGTAATCAATAAATCAATGAGAATCACCAATGAATAGGCTTTGTGGTCACAGGGGAAATAGAAAAACAAGAGGGCAGAAATAAAATCAAAGGAGATAAGTCAGGCCTGTTGGAAGGATTCTGAGAGCAGAAAGACTCAGACAGTGAAAGCAAATTGGAGGGGAGATGACACTTCTAACCATGGATACTTGGAAAGCCATGGTAGCAAATGGGAATCCTTGGAAAGCTCTGGGGAAACACCCTGGATGGTTTGGAAACTCACGTAGTGGTGTGGAAAGCTTGGTTAAAAGAACCCTGAAATATTTCAATGCACACAAACTGCAGTGGCGGTGGCATGGTCCTACCGAAAGTGAAGAAGCCAAGGGGGCGATGAAACACAAGTTGGCACAATGGGTTCAGGCAAGATCCTCCAGAGTTAGGAGGTGCGCAAATGGCACAGCTTAACGGGTACGGATATGAATGCGTGCACTTCTGTGCCGGCATACGCCAGATGAACCAACTCCAATTAAAGATGGACGTAACTCGTCTCCATGGCTCACTTGTACTACTTTAACTCTCTAAGTTATCTCTCCAACTTCAACTCCTTTTCCATTTCTCAATGTATTTCACAAGCTCAACATTAAGGGTCAACTGTCACTGATGCCTCCTTCAAATGGTCTCTCCCATGCTGCGCCCATGTTTTCTGTAGAAACCAACTCCGCAATTGATGAATCAGCTCAAAAAACAGCGAGATCAAACCAATCCGATGGAGCGGATATGCAAATGCATATTCAAATGTTCCCTCACCCACAACCTGGCATTGAGCAGTTTTCTCGAAAAATATGAGACTAAATTAAAAACAAAATAAAGTACAAAACTAGAAAGCATCTGAAAATGCAAAGCCCATCTGCATCCACTTCGTATTCAGACTTATTGTTCTTCTGTACACAAACCATGATGAAAACAGCTAAAAACTAGAATGCATTCGGTAGAGGGCATACCTCCGCCAGGCTCAACAGTTTACGCTTTGTATCCCAGTGATAGGCCGGATCTGGATTTGGACATGAACCAAAATCTAATAGGCTTGTTTATGTCACCTAACCAACTCGTTCATCCACCTAGTTTTGTCATTAGTCGTCCACAACTTTTTGAAATATCATGTAATATGTCGTTTTTGGCCCCATCACTCAATGGTGAAGAATCACTTATAAAATAAAAAACCCACGTATCCGGATCTGTATTCTGATCTTCACCAAAGTGAATCAATTCAGCCTTGTCAAACACCCAACCTGTCGACCAAATTTCGTCCGAACCCATCCATAATGTTTTTAGATATCATGATAAATATCGTTTTTGGCCGCATCGATCAATGGTGAAGAATCGCTTTAAAATTCTGGTATCTGGATCCAGATCTTCAACAAAAGCGAATCTTTCGTCGTTGGCACAGAATCAACCTGTTCACCAAGTTTCATCCGAGTCTGTCTATAACTTTTTGAGATATCCTGCTCACAGGCAGACAAAAATCGACAGACAGACAGACCGGGATGAAAACATAACCAGGTGGCGCAGGTAAAAATTGGAACAAAATGATATTTTCCTTACCTTAACCAGTTGTCATGGGATGAAGTTATAAAATAAAGAAATAAAAATAGAAAATAATTTTGCAAATTCATGTCTCATTCTATTCGTCAGAAGATGTACAATATTAAAGGTGTGACAACCAAGGTATTAAAGTAAAAACAAAGAACCCATCACCCTCAAGATAACTTACAATTACATTTGCAGCAATTAAATCAATCAAATCTTTAACAGGAAGTGAAAGTGACTTCCTCTCCCCTTTTGCTAAAGACTCTGCCTGACATGGGGGTGTGAATTGCAGACAGTTTGGCCTCCCCTCCCCACCCCCCCCCAAAAAACAACATTTTTACATTCAACTAAAAAATAACTAAATAACTGTGTGGGAATTGCAAGGAACATCGTGGTTCCCCTGGCTCTTTCCCTCGTGGTCCCCCTGTGCTGCCTTTCCCTCGTGGTCCCCCTGTGCTGTCTTTCCCTCATGGTCCCCCTGTACTGTCTTTCCCTCACGGTCCCCTGTGCTGTCTTTCCCTCGCGGTCCCCCTGTGCTGTCTTTCCCTCGCGGTCCCCTGTGCTGTCTTTCCCTCGCGGTCCCCCTGTGCTGTCTTTCCCTCGTGGTCCCCCTGTACTGTCTTTCCCTCGCGGTCCCCCTGTGCTGTCTTTCCCTTGCGGTCCCCCTGTGCTGTCTTTCCCTCACGGTCCCCTGTACTGTCTTTCCCTCACGGTCCCCTGTGCTGTCTTTCCCTCGCGGTCCCCCTGTGCTGTCTTTCCCTCGTGGTCCCCCTGTACTGTCTTTCCCTCGCGGTCCCCCTGTGCTGTCTTTCCCTTGCGGTCCCCCTGTGCTGTCTTTCCCTCGTGGTCCCCCTGTGCTGTCTTTCCCTCGCGGTCCCCCTGTGCTGTCTTTCCCTGGCGGTCCCCCTGTGCTGTCTTTCCCTCGTGGTCCCCCTGTGCTGTCTTTCCCTCGCGGTCCCCCTGTGCTGTCTTTCCCTCGCGGTCCCCCTGTGCTGTCTTTCCCTCGCGGTCCCCCTGTGCTGTCTTTCCCTCACGGTCCCCCTGTACTGTCTTTCCCCCGCGGTCCCCCTGTGCTGTCTTTCCCTCGCGGTCCCCCTGTACTGTCTTTCCCTTGCGGTCCCCCGTGCTGTCTTTCCCTCGCGGTCCCCCTGTGCTGTCTTTCCCTCGCGGTCCCCCTGTACTGTCTTTCCCTCGCGGTCCCCCTGTACTGTCTTTCCCTCGCGGTCCCCCTGTGCTGTCTTTCCCTCGCGGTCCCCCTGTGCTGTCTTTCCCTCGCGGTTCCCCTGTGCTGCCTTTCCCTCGCGGTCCCCCTGTACTGTCTTTCCCTCGCGGTCCCCCTGTACTGTCTTTCCCTTGCGGTCCCCCTGTGCTGTCTTTCCCTCGCGGTCCCCCTGTGCTGTCTTTCCCTCGCGGTCCCCCTGTACTGTCTTTCCCTCGCGGTCCCCCTGTGCTGTCTTTCCCTCGCGGTCCCCCTGTGCTGTCTTTCCCTCGCGGTCCCCCTGTACTGTCTTTCCCTCGCGGTCCCCCTGTGCTGTCTTTCCCTCGCGGTCCCCCTGTGCTCTCTTTCCCTCGCGGTCCCCCTGTACTGTCTTTCCCTCGTGGTCCCCCTGTACTGTCTTTCCCTCGTGGTCCCCCTGTGCTGTCTTTCCCTCGTGGTCCCCCTGTGCTGTCTTTCCCTCATGGTCCCCCTGTGCTGTCTTTCCCTCGTGGTCCCCCTGTGCTGTCTTTCCCTTGTGGTCCCCCTGTGCTGTCTTTCCCTTGTGGTCCCCCTATGCTGTCTTTCCCTCGTGGTCCCCCTGTGCTGTCTTTCCCTCGCGGTTGTCAGCTCTTTCACGAGCCTCGATTCAGTACACAAAAAAAAAACATCACCATACCCGATCACTGTCCACCGTGATTTGGGACATGCGGGATGCAAGTGACACAGTGTCTGGCTGACTGCTGCTGTCACCGAGGCTGTCCATGTCCTCGCCTCCATCTCTGTTGAGGAGATGTTAAAGCACACCGATGTAAGCGCTCACCATGAATAAACATCCCCCTGATCGATGCGTACTACCCATATGCAAACTTGGTACACACACCTAACAACCATCAATGATATTCAGGCATATCACAGCCATTAACAAAAACTGCTCATTCAAACATCATGAGTCAAAATAAAAATTGTAATAGTTTCTCTAATTAATTCCCACGATTGTATGGAGTAAAATCTGAAAAAGTGACATCGAAAATGTTGAGGGTATCGTTTGGGAGACGACATGCTGACGAATTAGCATGAGACAAATATCATGAGACAAATTGTCATGAGAAAATGTCATGAAATGTCATGAAAATGCATGAGACGAATTAGCATGAGACAAATGTCATGAGACAAATGTCATGAGACAAATTGTCATGAGAGAATGTCATGAAATGTCATGAAAATGTCATGAAATGTCATGAAAATGTCATGAACATGCAAAAATGTCATGAGACAAATGTCATGAGACAATCACCACGTAACTTTGGTTAGGAAATGGGCAGGTGCTTTTATGTTGAAAGATTTGTGTTAATCGCTCAAGTGGTGGTGGAGAAAACAAATTTAGAGGCAAATAAAGGTGAAAAAGTGAGGTTATCTACTGACATGCCTCAACATGGTTGATGATGGTTGTGGATGCCTCTTACTAGTAATTAAGGTTATAGTAAGTGTTTGTAACCACAATTCGCAACGACCACAATATGGGGTTGGTACTCCCGGTTCCTCAAAGCGCCGTTGGCCTGAGTAAGCCCGCAAGGAAGTGGGTGAAATGTCGAACAGACCAGGTTTGCTCCTGCTTATTATGTAATTAGCAAAGTAGATCGAGTTTACTTTTTGTTTGGAAGCGCCTTTCTTCTAAAAAAAGAACAGATATCAATATATATCAATATATATATATATATCAATATATATCAATATATATATATATATCAATATATATCAATATATATATATATATCAATATATATATATATATATATATATATATATATATATATATAAAAATATATATATATCAATATATATATATATCAATATATATCAATATATATATATATATATATATATATATATATATATATATATATATATATATATCAATATATATCAATATATATATATACGTATATATATATATATATATATATATATATATATATATATATATATATATTCATGCTATTCATGTGAGAGTGGGTGTTATATACACATAAAGCAAACACACACACATAACAGAAGTGGATACTTTTAGACCTGGGGGGGGGGGGGGGGGGGCCTCCGTTCCACCTTCTGAAACCGACATATGGAGATAACAACCAATGACGCACACCTACACACACACACACTCACACACACACACACACACACACACACACACACACACACACACACACACACACACACACACACACACACACACACACACACACACACACACACACACACACACACACACACACACACACACACACACACACACACAAAGGTGGATACTTTGAGACCTGAAAGGGCTATGTTCCACCTTCTGAAACCCGCATATGGAGATAACGAACAACGACACACACACACACACAACATATATATATATATTTAATTTAATGATTATCCCAGCCAAATCTTTCATCAAACCGAACTCTCTCACCTGCTTCCTTTCTGTTTCTGTTCTGGACCTTTAGGTGGCTGGATGGGTTCTTTTAGATTTCCTTTCAAGTGAATCGTTCTTTCCTGAATGGCTCCATGTATGGTTTTAATCCACTCCTGCTTCATGTCCAGAGAAGATGCCTGTTGGATATACGAGGTTAGAGAGTCTGGGACGTATCCCAAAAATTACACCGTTTTAGGACTTAGGTGAACTAGATCATATTTTTGAATAAAAAAAAACAAAAAGAGCATTGTAAAAGAGAAAACAAAAAAGTTACGAATACAGAAAAACGGGTCATTGACAGTCGTGCGTGATTGGAAGGAAAAAGAGAATAAAAGAGGATGATGAAATGAGTACAACTCCACAGGTCAGCAATGGAGATCACCGCCACATTAAGGCAATGGGCAGTGGTCATATGTGTATTTATTCATCAACTTATTAATGTAAAAAAAAACTTTGCTCGTTGAAGACCTGTAAGGTATTATGACCGATGGAAGAAAGACAACATACAACCAATGTCACAAAAGGTTGAAGTTAAAAAAAAAGGGAATGATTGATGAAAGAAAGGAGGAGAGAGCGGAATGAAGGAAGATACCAACCTGTGGGTAAGAAAACTTGGATACGTAACAAAAAAATCACAGACAGAGATGGACATTGACCTTCACATGAAGTCGGACAACAGAGGGTAAAATATATCACAGACATGACATGGTGGTGTACCGCCAAATTGAAGCCGTGACAGGTTTTGCACCACCTCAGGAAGGTGGTTGCACAAGGAGGACAAAAGAGGAACAAAGGAGTGGAGGTGAGCAGCAAGTATATAAATTAAGGAGATCAACAAGGAGGTTGCTGGAAGTGCACATACAACCTTAAGGAACTGGGATGGTGTTGGGGGGCAGAGGAGGACGAGACCGGAATAAAGACTGCAGAAAATATGGACACCACCAACCAGTCTGTGATGGGAGAGTAGCATGCCTTGTACTTCAGCGTCTTTGTGGGAGAGACCAATGATGTTAAAAGCATCCAGGAGAGAGAAGGAAGGAAGCATGGATACCACCCTCAGGAGAGAGTATTCCACATAGCGAAGGACAAAGGCCTCGTTGGTTGGGAGATCTTTACCGAGGAAGAAATTGGTGCCATGGAGGATGCATAATGTGTGGTTTGCCTTGAAGGCCATGGTGGGTAATATGATCAGTCTAGGAAAGGTTACAGTTGAGGGTGAGACATACAGTGCCTTCAGAAAGTATTCACACCCCTTGACTTTTTTCACATTTTGTTGTGTCACAGGCTGAATTTAAAATTGATTAAATTGATATTTTTGTCACTGATCTACAAATAATAAATACCCCATCATGTCAATGTGGAATTATTTTTTTTGAATTTGTTACAAAGTCTCCGTTTCAATTACAGACACTTTTTCTTTTTCATTTACGGCATTATTGTCATGATTATTTCAGTTTACAGTTACAGAAATTACAAGTTTTAAATTATACAAATTGATTGAGGTTTTCTTTTTGTATTTTGTTTTTTTACAAAAGTGGATGGACGTTATGTTTTCACCCATGCCTGTCCTGATGGAGGTTATGTTGTCTGTTTGTTCGTTTTTCTGTCTGTCCGTTTGTGAACAAAAGATCTCAAAAAGTTGTGGATGGATTCGGACTAAATTTGGCAGAGATGTATCGTATGTGACAAGGACGAAATGATTAGATTTTTGTGAATATCCAGATTCGGATCCGGCTACTATAATTTTTTAAGTGATTCTTCACCATTGGGAGATAGGGCCAAAATCTATACAGAGCAGGATATCTCAAAAAGTTATGAACGGATTTGGACGAAACTTGGTGGACCGGATGGGTGTCTGACAAGGACGATTCGATTAGATTTTGGTGAAGATCTGAATATGGATTCGGATATGAGAATTATTTAATTTTTAAGTGATTCTTCACCATTGGGAGATAGGGCCAAAACGATACATAGCAGGATATCTCAAAAAGTTATGAATGGATTTGGACGAAACTTATTGGACAGGTTGTGTGTGTGACAAGGAAGAATCGATTCGATTTTGGTGAAGATCCGGATCCAGATCCAGCTAGTAGAATTTTTAAGTGATTCTTCACCATTGAGTAGCCTGGCGTTGGCTTAGCGGTTAGGGTGCCGGCTTGGGATCCTTGGATCCTGGGTTCGAATCCTGGTCGATCGCTGAATTAACGCCAGGGGGGTTGACTCAGCCTGTCATCCTTCCGAGGTCGGCAAATTGAGTACCAGCTTGCTGGGATGAATGATCACGGTGTGTACCCCGATTTAGAATAGGTACACCGTATCCCTGCGCATCGTAAGAGCGTGACCAAGGGTTGGCGTCAGGAAGGGCATCCGGCCATAAGACATTGCCTCAAACAGGGAACCATGATTGTCATGGGGCCCGCAAGGCTAACCCCCGCTCTAGCGGGGAAAAATGGCCTTAAAACGATCATTCATTTTCATATTCTTCACCATTGAGTGATATGGCCAACCAGGTGGAGGTATGCTCTCTACTGAGTGCAGTTCTAGTTAAAATGTAAAGCTGAAATGTCTTGGGTCAATAAGTATTCAACCACTTTGCAATGACAGTCCAAATTGAGCTCAGGTGCATCCAATTTCCTTTGATCATACCTGAGATGTCTCGACAAATTTATTGGAGTCCAATTCAATTGACTTGACATGATTTAGAAAGAAACACACCTTTCTATATTGTAGAATGCCGAGCTGGAATTTTGAGGAGGCATAAATCTGGGGAAGGGTATAAAACAATTTCTAGTGTGGTAAAAGTTACCAAGAGCACAGTCAACTCCATCATTACGAAATGGAAAGAATATGGAATTACCCATATTCTTCCAAGAGCTGGCCATCCGACCAAACTGAGCAACCGGGAAAGAAGGACCTTGGTCAGGGAGGTGACCGAGAACCCAATGTCCACTCTGACAGAACTACAGAGTTCGTTGGATGAGATGGGAGAATCTATCTTGTGTACAAAAAAATTAATAAATAAAAAGACTCTCCAAATCTGGATGTGCAAAGCTGCTACAGACATACACAAGAAGACTCAAAACTGTAATCACTGCCAAAGGCACTTCTATGAAGTATTGACTCAAGGGGTTGAATATTTATGTAAATTAGATATTCTGTATCTTAATTCTTTTGTAAAAATTTTAATAAAAAAAAACGTTGCACTTTGATATGATGGGGTATTGTGTGGAGATCATTGACAAAACAAGACCGATAGTCTAACAATGGTGTAGCCGAGCTTTCCTGATACTTTAGTGAAAGAGGATCGTGTGACCTGGGTGGGATAATAGTTAGCAGATAATGTAAGTATTAAATTTTTTGACTTCAGGCATGGACAGCGGTTTGTGAATGACTTGGGTAAACAAAACGGCGAATGGCAAACGATGAACCAATAAATTCCACATTCCTGTGCCACCTTCAGTCAAACGTCAGGCATCGACAGCACGTTCTCTATATTTTCATTCCAAACAGCATCATTCACCTTTCCAATCACAAATTAATACCATGGTGTCCATATATCAAAATATAATGTTAAATCACGATTGTATTGAGATATCAAACCCACGAACAGTTGTCATCTGTTCACTTCCAGATTTGGGAGCAGGTCTGTGTCGATCACATTTCAAAATCATAATTGTATTGCGGCATTTTTGAAACCTCCTACCTACCTCACAACACATGCACTGCGGACCCCAATACATTCCGCAAAAAGATTATTGCATTTCCTTTTAGTAAAATATGCAACTGTAATGGTTATTAAATGCTGTACCCCTGTCATGTGACCAGATCTTCAGCAGATTGGTGGACGTTTGTGGGGACATATGGACAGCCAAACGCTTTTCTCGACTGCCTTACAGACTACACCATAAAAATGTCAATTTAATCCATTTTAAATTCAGGCTCTAACAACAAAATGTGAAAAAAGTCAAGGGGTGTGAATACTTTCTGAAGGCACTGTAGAAGCTTAATAGATTGAACCTGCACCAATGATGTATTATGGGAATACGGTACTGTTTCGAGATGGGTTCATGAAACAATCCTTTTGAGAGACAGGGTGAATGTATGAAATTTTCCAAACTGAATGACATATTCCTTATGTCAGACAAACATTTGAACTTTTCCTGGTCATAAAAGAAAGAAGTATCTCCTGCCTTTCTACCATAGGGATGGGTACAGTTGGTCATACAGTGGAGTCATCTGCAAAGTGAGCTATCCAGAGCATCAAATACATCATTTGCATATACGAGGAACAAGACTGGGCCCAATATGCTGCCTTGTGCATTTCTAGCCTCTAATGGAAGAGGAGATCACAGGATTCCATTGCGGGCTACATGTGCGGGCTACATGTGCGGGCTACATGTGCGGGCTACATGTGCGGGCTACATGTGCGGGCTACATTGCGGGCTACATTGCGGGCTACTGCATGAGGGAATGAAGGTAGCCTTGGATACCAGAGCGAGTAATATAATAATACGAGTTCCTTCACAAGGAACTTAAATGCAGGAGGAGGTCATGAGGCAAATCAAACCTGTGCAGAGAGATTCCCAACCTGTGGTTGTTTTACCTGTGGCTCTATCCTTGTTAAATACTGAGCATCAAGCAAGGAAGCAATATGGACCATTTTTAAAGCCTTTGTTACGCCTCTGCCGGGGTTCGAACCACGGACCTCAGCCTCAGAGCGGATGCTCCAGCCATTTTGCCACCGAGTCTGGTTAAGCTTGACAAGCAGAAACAGGATTCCAGGCTGCGTTGAACACCCTGTATATGTAAAAAAAAAAAAACCACCTTTAGAGGCCATTTCCCCCCGCAAAGCGGGGGTTGGCCTTTTTCTGGGACCGTGGTTGTTGTTGTTTTTTTGGTCCCCTTTTTTTGAAGCAATGTTTTACGGCCGGATGCCCTTCCTGCCGCCAACCCTTTTTGTCGCCTTTTACGACAAGCAGGGACCCTGTATATGTAAGCTTACACGAAAACAAACATGACCTCGTGTTTAAGATTGAGGACCCCCATCTATTGCTGCAAAGGAGGAAGCAGCAAGGTTCGGAAAAGGTCATATTAATATCCCAGGAGAATTGTGTTGGAATGACACATACAAGTACAATGCTCAGACTATGTTGAGGTTAAGCCACATCACATGTGTTGCTTCCCCTGCCCCCGCCCCCCCCCCCCCCCCTCCACACCCCAAACAGATAGACTCAAAAACAGTCAAAACAGAAAGATTTAATTGACAGTGGTTTGCAGGTAGATTGCATACCCTCAGCACAACCCTGTTGTCTGACGTTGGTGTTCTTCCTCCCCACAATGCAAACTTGCATGGGTCTCCCTCCACGTGTTCGGAAAGGCCTAAATCAGATGTCTGGGAGGCAGAAAGAGATGAGT
This sequence comes from Myxine glutinosa, assembly GCF_964187855.1. NCBI lineage: Eukaryota > Metazoa > Chordata > Myxini > Myxiniformes > Myxinidae > Myxine > Myxine glutinosa. The sequence goes on along the minus strand of NC_136266.1, from coordinate 22,238,262 downwards.
AAATGGTCAGTCGATGTTATTGTATACACCTGTCATTCTAGCTATGATGTATATATAATTATCATGATTATAATAATTATATTTATTCATTATAATACAGGGGTGTCTGTCCGTCTGTCCGTCCCGAAACTACTCCCTCAGTTTTGGGGCTGGTGGAATGTGGAACGTGAACTTCCTCCCATGGAACATTTTGGGGTCCCAGCACCTGTCCTAAGGTTGGTTGGAGGTTTTATAAATGCCTCAATACAATTTAGATTTTGATGTTCCACCCAAACGAAAGTGCTCCCGATGCGGAAATAAACACAGGAGGAATGTCGATTAAGATCACAAACATTTGCTGGTTTGATAATATCTCAATAACACCGTCATTTGAGTTTCCACCTGAATGACGCCGTTTTATCCATCCTCAGGTGGGTGGGAGGTTTCATAAATTCCTCAATTATGATTTGCGATTCCGACTAAGTGTTTCAGATTTGCCCTTTCTCGCCGGCAGATTCGTCTGTGTTAGATATAATGTGAGAATGGCGGCTATATTCATTTACCTCACAAGTGTTTTTAACATTGTATTTTGTTATATTATACAGTATAATATTAATTACCTCCACCACCAAAGGTCTGTCTGTGTTTGTCTGTGTCTGTGAACAAAATATCTCAAAAAATTATGGACGGATTCGGACGAAATTTGGCAGAGATGTATCGTATGTGACAAGGACAATATGATTAGATTTTGATGAAGATCCGGATTCGGATCCGGCTACTGGAATGTTTTAAGTGATTATTCACCATTGGGAGAATCGGGACAAAAACGATACATAGCAGGATATCTCAAAAAGTTGTGAACGGATTTTGACGAAACTTGTTCGACAGGTTGTGTGTGTCAAGGAAGAATCCATTCAATTTCGGTGAAGATCCGGATCCGGCTAGTAGAATTTTTCTTAGTGATTCTTCACCATTGAGTGATATGGCCAAAACGATATGCAGCATGATATCACAAAATGTTGAGGATTAATTATGACAAAACTTGGTGAATGAGTTTAGTAAGTGACAAGAACAAGCCGATTAGCTTTTTGTTCAAGTCTGAATCCTGGTCCGACCTATCAGTGGGCCACAAAATGTAAACTGTTCAGCCTGGCGGAGGTATGCTCTCTACCAAATGCCCTTCGAGTTAATCTTATTATAATAGAGCAAACATACATGGTTATGTATGCGACCAAAACGTCTTCTTCTTCTTCAAATAAAATTATTAACACCCTCCTAATTACGTTTAGACAACTGAGACTCCTCAGACCTTTGACGACCCTTTAAATCCCCCCAAGACCCTTAATACCACCAAGACCCCTGAAGACCCAAAATACCCTTAACGACCCAAAAGACCCCGAAGACCCAAAACACCCCGAAGACCCGAAACACCCTGAAGACCAGAAAGACCCTTAAAGACCCTGAAGATCAAAAACACAACAAATACCCAAAATATCCGGAAGACCTAAAAGACCCGGAAGACCCAAAAGACCCGGAAGACATAAAAGACCTGGAAGACCCAAAAGACCCCAATGACCCAAACACCCTGAAGATTCAAAACACGCTGAAGACCACAAATACCCTTAAAGACCCCAAAGACACAAAATACCCTTAAAGGCCAAGATTTTCCAAAAGACCCTGAAGACACAAATGGCACCGAAGACCCAATAGACTCCGAAGTCCCAAAACACCCCGAAGACCAAAAATACCCCGAAGACCCCAAAAGACCCAAAGACCCTTAAAGACCCAGCGGAACCAAAAAACCCTTAAGACCCAAAAGCCCCTGAAGACACCGAAGATCCCGAAGACCCCAAAGACCCTGAAGACCCCGAAAACCCAAAATACCCCAAAGACCCTTAAAGACCCAGAGGAACCAAAAGACCCCAAATACCCCGAAGACCCAAAAATACCCCAATGAACCAAAACACCCGGAACAACCAAAAGACCCCGAAGACCCAAAACACCCAGAAGACCCAAAACACCCCAAAGACCCTTAAAGACCCTTCACACCAAAAATACCCTTAAATACCCCGAATAACCAAAATACCCCAAAGACTCTTAAAAACACAGAAGAAACAAAAGACCCTTAAGACCCAAAAGCCCCTCAAGACCCAAAACACCCCAAAGACCCAAAATACCCCAAAGACCCAAAATACCCTTAAAGGCCCAGAGGATCCAAAAGATCCTGAAGACCCAAATGGCCCTGAAGACCCAAAACACCATGAAGACCCAAAAGAGACTGAAATGGTCAAAGATGCCTATCCCTGTGAAATGACGTGCGGTGAGGCGCGTGGAGCGAGCCGAGTCACGCTAGTATATTATTGGCATGATCGGCTATTGAATCTCATCAGTAGAACATTGTTAATGGTGTGTGTGTGTGTGTGTGTGTGTGTGTGTGTGTGTGTGTGTGTGTGTGTGTGTGTGTGTGTGTGTGTGTCTGTCGGTTATCTCCAGATGCGGGTTTCAGAAGGTTGAACAGAACCCTATCAGGTCTCAAAGTAACCACCTCCAGTGTGCATGAATATATATATGTGTGTGAGACTGTGAGAACCTTTGTGTGTGTGTGTGTGTGTGTGTGTGTGTGTGTGTGTGTGTGTGTGTGTGTGTGTGTGTGTGCATGTGCATGTACCAATTGCTGTTTGCGGCTGTTATCTCCACAGGTGAGTGGGTTTCTGGAGGTGGAACGGAGACCTACCAGCTCTCAAAGTATCCACCTTCTGTATGTGTGTGTGTGTGTGTGTGTGTGTGTGTGCGTGTGTGTGTGTGTGTGCGTGTGTGTGTGTGTGTGTGTGTGTGTGTGTACGCACGCGTGCATGTGCGGACACACCACCAAGAGTAAAAATAAATAAATAATTATCCCTTTTTCATTGAATGGAGGAGCTTGAACATGAATCAAATGCAGGACAATGAACTTTGGAGACATCAACATAAATTTACATATATTTATTTATTGTGAATCATAAGGACAATGATTGTCAATGAACAAATCAAAGTAGTAGTATGTGGAAATTGAACGGGAATCGCAGCAACATGAACAATGGTTTCGGCTAGTAATCCGAAATAGATTTAACCAGCCGCAGGTGTACTCACCAAAATCTTGTGCTTGAAGTGATATTTAGTTCTGCCAGAAGAGTCTTTGGTCTCTTTGCTGAAGACTAACGACATTTCAAAGAGGAAGATGTGCCGGTCCCGAACCTTACGGAAGAGAGAGCGCGAGTCCCACACCTGGAATGAATCCTGGATGAGGAGCTCACCCTGAGCAGCCAACTCGTTCTCAAAGCCTGGCAAGGAAGAGATTCATAACAGTTGGAAAACTTTTGTATGCAGGTATTGAGAGACTGTAGAATCTAATTTACAGGGTAGGGGAGGTTTATACACCGACAATAAAGTTGAAGACCAAGGTATTCGTGAACATTGTCAAAGATCGAAAAGCTTGCAGGCAGGTGTTATATTAAAATTTGAGTGGATGGTATGTTATCTTGAAAGACTGCACAGAGACAGGTGAGGAACATCCAATTTGGGGAACATCTCACTCATTGATAGGTTCATTCATTACCTCCAAATCCTCAACCATTTAACTGTGATGGCAGGTGCAGTCTCTACCTTTTTACTTTATTCCACAGAGTCGGGCATCTTCAGAGAGAAGCATGATCATTCCAAACAAAATATATTTAACAACTGATAACAACACACACCTGTTTGACAGGACACGTGATACTCAACTAACCTTCCAACATGCTCAGATGCATGGCATCATTGGCTTTCTTTGGTACACTCAACATCACGTCCAATCCTTCCCTTATCTCCCCCGTGCCTTCTTCACAACATGTGAGCAGCTCCTGGTGAATGAGAACATGACATTGAAGCAATTTCTGCCAACATGCAATCACCGACTAAAACTTTGGAAAGGATTCAAACAACAGCAAACACCTTGAGCAGGAGTTGGTATTTGGTGATTCTTTGTACGGGTTTGATGAGAGAAGATGAAATAGAATTGCCAAGAGTTTTCCTCTGCTGGATTTCCTGATAAAGCAAGACATGGGCACAGGTTTGCATTCTACCCACATCAGTGAAACATTGAAAAAAAAAAGAAAAGAAAGAATACGTCCGATTGGGTGATTTTTGCCATTGAGGCATCTTACATCAAAGAAGGTTCCCGCATGCTCCAGGATAAGCTTGTTTGACTTTGGCTTGTTTTTGCAGTACGTCACATACATCTGAAACTTGTTAGCCTGAAAGCAAGAAAAGTGTAAAACATACGTGAGCAATCTTTTTTTTTAAAGCAGAATGAAATGATACGAATGAGATATCCTTGTAGTCAATAAGCACGACAAATACACAATCACGACAAATCCCAAATAGATATTACAAATTATACCATTGAATTGACCACACATATGAAACTCCGACAAACAAGCCTAGCTGACATCGTTGTCACATCAGTAGTGTGTGCATGTGTGTGCGTATGTCATTATCTTCATATGCGGGTTTCAGAAGGTAGAAAGGAGTCCTCTCAGCCCAAAGTATCCACCTCTGATTGAGTAAGGGACCACGATTCATGGATCAAGCTGTGAAGTTTTCTTGTTCTCAAAGTTCTGTTCTGAGGGCTCTTTTCAAGAACATCACTGAGCTCCAGACATCCTCCAACTGTAGATATTTTATAGTAATACTAGTGGGGTCATCCATGGGAAACCCACGGGCACGGACGTGTGTGACATTTGGATATCTTCATTTAGATGCTGCACATTCAGTTTTACAAAATGGTTACTGGCAATTTATCAGATCCACAAATGATGTAATCTACACAATGTATATACTTCTGATAACATGTGAATACTCATGTGAATGAGTTCTGATCACATGTGAATACTTCTGATAAATGGGAAATACAGTTTGAAATGTGTAAGAAAAACATGTAAAATGTGACTTCAAGAGCTCAAATCCTCTCTCTCCCTGCCCCCATCCCTCCCACATCACGCACACTGCACTGGGGAGTGGATCTCACACACACGAGGGAGTGGGTCACACACACACTCAGGGGAGTGGGTCACACACACACAAGGGAGTGGGTCACACACACACAAGGGAGTGGGTCACACACACACAAGGGAGTGGGTCACACACACACAAGGGAGTGGGTCACACACACACAAGGGAGTGGGTCTCTCTCACACACACACACACACACACACACACACACACACACACACACACACACACACACACACACACACACACACACACACACACACACACACACACACGGGGGAGTGAGTCACACACACACACACACATACACGGGGGAGTGGGTCACACCCACACACGGGGGAGTGGGTCACACACACACACACACACACACACACACACACACACACACACACACACACACACACACACACACACACACACACACACACACACACGGGGGAGTGAGTCTCACACACACACACACACACATACACGGGGGAGTGGGTCACACACACACATGGGGGAGAGGAACAATAGCACACCTACCACTAAACAAGACCATACTCAAAAACTGTAAAACGAGAGGAAACAAATTGTCCACAGTTGGAATAGACTACATAAACGCTTTTGATGGTGTAACACATTAATGGTTGCTAAAATGCATGCAATTGCACAAGATCAACCCACAAATAATCAAACCGTTTAAGTAACTGAGCTTTGGAAAACCAACTTGGCTGGGTGCTCTCTCTCACCAGCAATGGCACTTCAGGAAAGGAAATCTGTAACTCCATTGGACTGAATCGATCTGTGAACTTTTTGAGCTGGATTTCTCCCAGTGACAAATCTGCCCTTCTGGACTTGGTAATGACTAACTTTCCCGCAAATGTCTCCTGCTCTTCCTCTGCTCTGATTGGTTCATCTGATTATATGCAATATTTGCCTGGCTATTCTTAAAGAGCTGCCTCAATTCCGGCGAGTCTGGTATTTCACTCAAGCAGAATTGCAGGGGCACCAAGAAGCCATCTCTCTTCAGGACTGGTCTCCCATATCTACTGCCCCTGGTGTTAACTCAGCCTGAGAATACTTCCACAGAATCTGGCTCTCTGTCTGTCTCTGTCTGTCTATGTCTATCTGTCTATGTCTGTCTCTGTCTGTCTGTCTCTGTGTCTCTGTCTGTGTGTCTCTGTCTGTCTGTCTCTGTGTGTGTGTGTCTCTCTCTCTCTCTCTCTCTCTGTCGCCACCTATCGATGCGTTGGGTGTGGCGTCATGGCGGCTTTTAGCAACTGCTCTGTGCTTTGGTGAGCCCGTTGCGTTTCCCCCCCTCCCCTGGCCCCCTCCCTCTCCCTTTCCATCCTGTGTGCTTCGGCATTGTGTTTTCATCCGTTCTGCACCCTTGTCTTCGAGAGAGAGAGAGGATTGAGAGCGGGCCCTTGTTGGGTGCGACCTACTGGCTTTGACGGCGCTTTGTAAGCCATTTTTGTGCTTATAACGCACGTTTATTATTTACTTTAGCTCGATTATTTAGGTTTGATACCTTCTTGTCCGGTTCGGACACGGGGGGGGGGGGGGGGGGGGGGGATTTGATCTGTTTGTTGGTGTTCGACAAACTGGGTTTTCTCGGTTCTCGGTTACCAACTTGTCTTTGGTCGAGTTAGAATGGCGGGCGAACGTTTCCGCACTCGTAAACACGGGCTAGCTTGTGTTCCTCCCAACGAGGTGGAAATTAACGATGTGCTTTCCGCCATTGGAAACATCGTTGGTGCACACAGTATTCGCGCTGCCTCTCGTATGAATAAGAAATTCGTCGTATTTTTGTCCGAGGAGCACATGGTAGCGAGTGTAGTCGAACAAGGCTTGTTCATTGAACCGAACACGTTCCTCTCTGTGTTTGCTTTACAAGCCCCGACGGTAAAGATTAACATCAGTAATATCCCGCAATTTATTAGAAATGAGGAGTTACGTGAACAATTAAGCAAGTTCGGTAAGGTCGTATCGAGGATTTCGATGGTGCCGATGCGAAATGTTTGCGATCGATTCAAACATGTCATGTCCTTCAAGAGAGTGGTGTACATGATACTGCCTGCACATGTAAAAACGCTCAATGTCGTGTTGAGTGTGAAAATCAACGGCTTTGAATACAAAATGTATGCCTCCTCAGAGGCTATGACGTGTTTCGAGTGTGGGGCTTACGGGCATGTGAGGAGTGCCTGTCCCAATGCGGTTACACCGCAGGAAAGCGGAGGATTGGTGAGGAGTGACTCCTCTTCACCGCACAATGAAGGGGAGGAGGCGGATCGAGTGGTTAATCCACCCATCGCACCGACTGCGGTGAGCGAAGCGCCAGACCCGTCCCCCCCGACCGGGGGGGGTGGGGGAGGGAGTGATAGACTTAGAACGTGAGGTGACTAACCCTGCCCCTCCACTTAAGGTGGGAATAAAAGTGGTTGAACCCTCTCTCATTTCGTCCACGGTACACGACAGTGCGGACGATACCATGGAAGTATCGGTAGCGGACACCAGGAAAAAAGGTCAGAAGCGTTCAAGTGATGAATCCTGTGATTCCGAAGAAAAACAAAATAAGATTCAGATCGTGTCAGGCTCGCAGGACCTCCAGGGTGAGGCCTACACAGGAAACTCCTTGGCGGTAATGGAGATGGTACCGGAAGTGTATGTACGTGAGGAAGATTCGCTTGCACCACTTGCTGAGATTGAGTATGACCCGGAAAATAGTCGATCCTCTCAGGATGTGGTAAGTCCTTGTCCTGATAACCAAACTCGCTCAGACGAGTTAGCAGCTGGATCTGCTCGTGAGGAAAAAATAGATAAAGGGGAAAGTCCTTGCGACTGTGAGGATAACGTTAACCCTGCCCTGACAGATAAAAATGAAAGGGATGATGAGCTGGGGGACATACTTATAGCCACAGAGGATATGGTAAATTTGGAAGGGTCTGCAAAGAGTGCAGAGGTCCTTGACCCTGTAGAATTGCTGTTTCCAAAACTAAGTGTTCAACAAATAGTAGGAAAAGGTGCAGATCAAGACGAAGCACTTGATTCTGATGAAACCTCTTCTACTCCACTCTTTAGTGCTTCAAGTGCTCAAGAGAGTGAGGTGGGTGATGACTGATGACAATACCATCACCATGGTTTCTCAAGAAAATGTTATTAAGTTCCTTGAAGAAACGTTCAGGAAAAGACTTGTAAAAATCAAAGACTACTTTCCGAATCTGCATGATTTTATTTCGACTGCAAAGAACATGATTCGTGAACCCTATCAGGTTAACATGTCAAAACCTCAATTCCAGAGGCTAAGAAAATGTGTAACTCAAGCGGGCAAGGAACTGTATGAATAGTTAACAGAGTGGAGATAAAAGTAGCATCCTTAAACATCAACGGTGGTCGCAGTTGTGTGCGTCGCCTCCAGGTGTTTCAAATGTTTCAGAATGAAAAAATTGATGTGCTGATGTTACAAGAGACGCATGCAAATCAGTCTTCTGAGGTTGAGCGGCGTAATATCTTTAAAGGTTGTCACTTTTTCTCCAGTGCTTTCGTTGATGCCAAGGCTGGTGTGGCAGTAGTGTTACATCCTAGACTCCAGCCGTCGGAGATCAGATGTAGAGAAATTTGCAAGGGCCATTTACTATCTGTGGAGTTTGTCAGCGGTAACCAAAAGATTTGCACGACTAATGTATACTGCCCTAGTGCTAACTCTGCAAGAAGTGCTTTTCTTCACAAGTTAGCAGGTTTTTTAAGCACTATTGACCTGTCCATGTTGGTTTGCTTGGGGGGAGACTACAACTGTACCCTCAACCCACAACTTGATAGAAACACTCCTGAGCCTCATCCACCGAGTGCAAGGCCTTTGGCACAGCTCATTAAAAAATTTCAGCTTGTGGATGTGTGGCGGGTACAGAACCCTAACATCCGGCAGTACACGTGGGTTTGTGCCGCAAGAAATCTTTTGACAATGGCTCGTTTGGATAGAATTTATGTTAACCATGATAAGGTAAATCTTGTCAAGAATTCTTATATAAGGCCGTCTGGTTTTTCTGATCATCACATGGTTGTTGTTGTATGTGGCTTACCTCATCACATGTGTAGAAGTGCATATTGGACTTTCAATGTCAAACTTTTACAAAGTGAGCATTTCAAAGAAGCATTCAGAATGGTATGGAAGGAATGTGAAATGCAAAAGTTTTCCTACCTAAATTTAAGGCAATGGTGGGATTGCACAAAATCCCAAATTAAGTGTTTTTGCCAGCAATACTGTCGTTATAATACCTGTAACACACTCGGTGTGATAACTGCCTTAAAAAACGATATACTTTATTGTGAGCAGAAATCTGGAATGTCCAACGAAAATGTCCAGCAGTTGTCAGAGAAAAGAACACTACTGGCTGAAATGGTGAGAGAGCGTGCATCTGGTGCTTTCGTCCGACTGCGAATGGACAATATCCAACTTGACAAACCAAACAAAGACTTTTTCAATTTGGAAAAGACAGCCAAGATCCCTCAACAAATTCACGCTTTGCGCTCTTCTGCCGGTGCGCTTCTGTCTTCTCAAAGTGACATCAAGGATGAATTACGAAACTTTTATTCAAAGCTGTTTGCCTTGAGAACTGTGAACCAGGAAAACAGAAACGGGATGTTTGAACTGCTCCCATCTCTGTCTGAAGACCAGCAACAACAACTGGAGCCTGGCATCTCTCTCGGAGAACTTACTGTTGCTCTTAAAGGAATTCAAGATGGGAAAGCCCCTGGACTTGACGGCCTCCCAGTTGAATTTTACAAGGCCTTTTGGGACATCCTAGGCCCTACTCTACTTGACATCTTTCATGATAGCCTTGAACAAGGTGAATTGCCACTAAGTTGCCGGAGGTCAGTTTTGTGTCTCCTTCCAAAAAAAGGGAACTTGCAAGACGTCACAAATTGGCGGCCTGTGTCACTCCTAAATACGGACTATAAAATATTGTCGAAGGCGCTCGCGATATGTCTAAAGGAAGTCATCCCCCTTTTGATTGATATTGATCAATCTTATTGTGTTCCTGAGCGTTCTATTTACGATAACATTTTTTTGGTGAGAGACTTGATCAGTCTCGGTCGTACTACATCTCATGGTTTTGGTTTGGTTCTTTTAGATCAAGAAAAAGCTTTTGACAGTGTTGACCATTCTTTTTTGTTTGCTGTACTAAGGAGAGCTGGTTTTGGACAAAATTTAGTTTCCTATGTTAAGTTGTTGTATGAAAATGCATCCTGTCTGTTGAAGGTAAACAACAGCTTATGTTGCCCTTTTCCCTTTCAGCGAGGCATCCGTCAGGGCTGCCCGCTTTCAGGAATGCTATACAGTCTCTCGGTCGAACCTTTACTAGCTTTGCTCCGGAACTCAGTGGAAGGAGTCTCCTTAACAAAAAAACACAAAATGGTCACTTCAGCTTATGCGGATGACATTTGTGTTGCTGTTTCCAGCCAAAATGATGTGGGTGAGGTCTTTCGATGTCTGTCCCAGTTTGAGCTCGCCTCCACGGCAAAGGTAAATTGGAACAAAAGTGTTGCCTTATGGGTGGGCCCCAGTCCACCTTCCTCAGCTCTGCCTGTGTTACCAGGAGGAATGCAGTGGAACAAAGAGGGGTTTAAATATTTAGGGTTATTTCTCAGAGTCCAAGCATATGAACAAAAAAATTGGGAGGGTTTCTTGGAAAGAATTAAGCAGAAACTGGCTAGATGGAAACGGTTGCACCACCTTCTATCGCTTAAGGCAAGGGTGACAATAATAAATAACCTGGTGGTTCCTTTTATTTGGCATAAAGTTATCCCCCTCCAACCTCCGAGATACTTGGTCACAGGCATTCAGAGGGTTCTAACTCAGTTTTTCTGGGGAGGCCACCATTGGCTTGGACCAGACACGGTGTGCAGACCCCGAAATGCAGGTGGCCAAAGCTTGATACATGTTCCGAGTCGGATAATGGCTTTCCGCATGTTGACGATAAAGCGTTTATTGTATGGTGAGTGTGTCCCGTGGCGGCCTCTCACAAACGCTTGGCTGCAGGAAGCAGATGGGTTGAAGTATGACCGAGAGCTCTTCCTCATGGACCTGCAGCATGTCAACACGACTCTGCTCCCCGAGTTTCATCAGAGCCTTCTGAATGCCTGGCAAGTCCTTGGAATACAACGATTAGAGGTGTCCTACGATGCAAAAAAATATATGCATGAGCCATTGGTCCTGAATCCTTTATTCCCTGAAATTTCAACCTCCAGGTCATTTATGCATTGCTTCACTTGTAATGGAATAAACAGAGTGCGAGACCTGATGAAGCCTTCCATAAATGGATGGTTATCCACCGGTTCTCTCACATCAAAAGTGGGGGTTCGGTCATCTAGAATGGTGGACAAAGTTTTGAGAGTTGTGATTAAAACTTTCAGGGAATTAAATATCGGGTGGACTGGGGCAGATGAAGTGGTGGACTCTCGTCTCTATTTCCCCGAGCTCCAAGTCACCTCAAAAAAACAACAGTGTGTCTTCTCAAAGTCAGATGGTTGCGGTGTGTTCCATGTGATGGGAAAAAAAGTTATTTATGGGATATGCCAAGAGGTGCTTATACCGGGTTTCACAAAACCTTTAAAAAATCGGTGGGATGAGATCATTCCGGCTAGTTCGTTCCTATCTCCAGTGTGGAAAGAGATGTATAGGTCTCCAACTTTAGGTCGAACCGGAGACTTAAATTGGAGACTAGTTCATCAGGCCCTGGTCACCAAATACTTACTTAATAAGTTTGATCCTGATGTACTGAATGTTTGTCCTTTTTGTGAAGAGGCTGAAAATGTGACCCATGCTTTCGTGAAATGTAAGAGATTGGTACCCCTTTTTTGTTTCCTCCAACAGTTCTTTTATAAATTTAAGTTTGTTTTTTCTGTTGCAATTTTTGTGTATGGCATTGAAAGGAGCACCAAGAGCAAGACTTGAATTTTTTGAATTTTCTGTGCGGAATTGCTAAACTCGCAATATATAAAACTAGGAAGATCAAATTGAGTGGCAGAGATGAAAATGTGCTGTTTTGCTTTAAAGGAATAGTGTCGGCCCGGATAAGTTTCGGCAGTGTGAAGGACGATTGTTTTACAGATGAGGTGTTGAGTTTGTTTTTGTAAATTATACTTACGCTCAATGTCCACATATACATGTATATACATCCTTTTTGCTTGTACAACTTTCTTTTTCTTGTAAAAAATTTTGCGGTGTTCTTCCATGTGTGTTTTGATACTTTTATAATTAAAAAAAGCACATAAAAGTCCTATCTATCTCTATCTCTATCTCTCTCTCTATCTATCTCTCTCTCTCTCTCTCTCTCTCTCTCTCTCTCTCTCTCTCTCTCTCTCTCTCTCTCTAAATTATCCTACCCCTCTTCCCACCCATGGTATGCTGAATCCTGTGGTAAGGCAGTTGCTCTGAAACAACTTGCCTTCTCAACCTCAAAGCCAAATCCTACCGAAGCGTCAGTGCATTCCAAAACGTCCGCAACAAGTGATTCCACTTTCAGAAGAGTCTAACAAAATCTATCCAAACTCAAAAATGAACTGCATAACTTGACTCACTCCTCTAAAACCTCCTTTAAATCAAGTGGCATTAGCTTTTCATTGCCTCTCCTCTGATATTGCAACCTCTGCTCTCTCAGCCTTCCAGCCCTCCCCAGCAACTATGGCATGTAAGGATTCTTCCAGGAATCCCATTCTGGTTTAACTTCTAAAATCCAGGGTGACTGCACACCTAAACTCTTGCTCCTCATTTCTTCCATCCATAGCACTACCTGTGTAGTAGTAGTACATCCTCTTACAGAAGAATAAACAAAGATATTCATATCGTGCCTGACCTGTGTACAGAATAACAGGTGCCTCAAAATGAAGTTGTCTGAAAAATATAAAGAACTTTTGTGTATTCACTTTTCACAAATGGGAACTGATTTTGTGTGTCGAACACTTACCCAAGTCACAAAGCAATGTCCGACATCTTCTGGCAATTGCTCGTACTTCTCAAGCTCTATAAGGAAAATACTGTAACAAAGCAAACAGCACAAAATACCGTTGGGACTCAAGAAATATCCATCCAATTCTCGTAAAATATATCCAGAGAATCTGGGTAGGTAGGCAGAGATTTGGGGATTTGTGGGGGGAAATGTTGGGTTAAATATGGTGTTTATTGATAAATAATGGAACAAGTGAGACACTTCATTGCAGGTGAAGACACCTGCTTTGCATTCAACAGAAGCCTAAGCTTAAATAATTAAAGGTCTGACTGGGCCTTTTTACAGGACTCACTTGCTGTGGAAGTCATGAATCTCCCGGATATTTCCAAAGATGATATTCTCCTTATTCAAAATTCCAGGAGGGATTTCTTCAATTCCACTCGTCATTTCCCATATATATGACTGGACATAGGTGGTGGATAAGGGCGTCATGGTCGTTAAAACAATAACTCAATAATGAGGCTTGAATACAATATTGACGTTGGACCTGTGAAGTAATTGAGTGATGGACTTACCTCCATGCAGTCGAGAAGATCTTGAACATACGCACGCTCTGTGCGCAACAACTCCGCCATGATAAACCTGGTGGGCAATTAACAAAGAGAAAGATTTCAACAATTGACCATTTAAAATCAAACTAACACATACGTTTTCACTTTTTCCATTGATTGATGAAACTATAAGAAGATGGGAATTGCTCTGTGCTGCCAATGGCTTGCACAGCTGATTGCTTACAGTATCTATGAAGGAAAGTCAGCCACCAAGATCCAGGTGCTGCTCTCACATGGCACAGCGAAACCTTCACAGGTACTCACTCTTTCCGGCGAGCAGATTTCCTTTTGTCATCATTCATCTCACTCCGTGGCTTTCGCAGTGTCACGTCTGAAAGGTTCAACCTGTCTGGGGAACCTTCGATCCTGTCCTCATGGCTGGCCTGCTCTGATCGCTCGTCCACTGGCTCCTCTGAAAGGCTACCCAGCTGTAGCTGATCGTCACCCTCCTGGAAACATTATGACATTCATTTAGTAGCAGTTCTGACGTGATGGGATGCACAATGACGAGTCAAAAAGAGAAGGAAGAAGAAACAAATTCTCAAAAAGCTCCTTCCGAAGGTACGAGTTCCTTCAAGTAAGAAAAACCAACTACTTCAGATTGAGGTTCTCAAGAAGTTTTAAAAAGCTGATTCAGAGCACACATGGTGGGCAGCAATTCTCTTTGTAAGTAAAGAAAGCTTACAGTTCATTATAGAGAACAATCTGCTCACCAGACTTAATTATAAGGAAGAACAGAGGCCACATTGGCAGTTATTAAGGTGATTCAAATGGGCCCAGTGAAATGTCTGTCTTTTGGTAAGAACACAGGAAGCAGTATTAAGGATTTGGTTTGTAAGAATCTGCAAACCAGGCTGGGCAATGGAAGATTAGCAAGTCCCAATTTGTTGATCAAAATCCCTGCTAGCTCATTAATTATCTTTAGGGAAGGTTATTCAGCCTGATGCAACATACATGTAGCACTGGTTTACAACGTGGTGAACTCATAATACAACCAGGGCAACTGGGGATGAACCAGCATCGCCTTAACAATCTAATTAACAAAGGTTGTTGTTAACACACCAACAATCAGACGACTCGGCAGAAAAGATGGCGTGTACTCGGTTAATTGACCAATTGGGTCGTTCGTAAGAAGCACTATGATGACTAAGTTAGTGGGGAGAGACGACTACACATTAGCCCAAAGTTCGTGGGTGTTCTTAGAGAAAATAAAAATTCCCAAAAGCAGTTTTGTCTACAATTTGTAAAATGTGTATGAAAACAGCTAAAAAGCAATTCCAGAACTTCTTCAAACACCAAAAGAGACTCAGAAGTAGATGCAGAGAAAGGTTGAGATACTAAAGTTAAATCACCAGTTCTGGAAGGCCAAAAGTTGATCGCAACTCCAATCGACGGGAGTCAGCACAGCTTGCAAAGTCCTGATACTGCTTGTCAATCACTTCCAGCCATTGCTGTAGCTCCATACTGTGGCTGTGCCCACGTGATATAAATGTCCGAGCAAGTTGCAGCAACATCTGAACCTTATCTCTGCTCTCCTGGGTAACAGGTAAAATGGCCCAATGACAAGAACATGTCGGATATATAACCATCGGTCATGACCAAGTTGGATATTGATCCACTTTGGTATCAGAAGATTAGAAAACATGAGACTGACAGGTGGACACAATGTTTGTCACATTGTAGGAACAGTATGCTCGCACAGATAAAATAAAATGTGTGTATCACTGTATATGTGTGTCCGTGATTGCATGTTGTATTTTTAGGATAAGTAATTCTCGCTCTTCTGTGAGCCTTGGCTCTCTATAAAATAATAATAATAGTACCCGACTGCAAAGCCGCAATGAGCCGGCGAAGCCAAAGCCTCTTGCCACTATTTTACCCATCACTATGGCATCAGTATGTTAGATAGTTGGTAGTAGGTAGGTGTAGTAGGTACCGTACCTAGTTCAAAATGACACCATTTGCATTATGGATGAGATTAAAATTTACAAAATTTCCTTCTTGATTAATTCGGTGAATTCCGTCTCAACTTCGGATATTTCCGGCCGTGAAAAACTATCCCCTACGGCCGCGAGATTTCTAAAAAATAATTCTTCGTCAATTTTAGAATATTTGACGCCGTTTTCAGCCTCCAAAACGCGTAATAAACTTTTTTAAAATATTTTTTCAAATGCTCGAATCTCATTGGTTCCGGTGTTTGGTGACGATTTTCGTTGAAGATAACCAGGGCCCGCGCGGGCCCGGGGAACGAGTTTGGTCTTAAAGTATTTAAATTACATATTAGAGGTGCATAAGATTGTGAATCAAAAAAAGACGGGTGAAACAAACTCCTATTGAACTTTTTCGCAATTTTTTATGCATACTTCAGCATCCGCAAGATGGCGGCCTCCATGGAGCGATTTGGTTTTTGAAATATTTTTTCAAATGCTCGAATCTCATTGGTTCCGGTGTTTGGTGACGATTTTCGTTGAAGATAACCAGGCCCATGCGGGCCGAGCTTGGTTTTAAAGTATTTTAATTACAAATTAGAGGTGCATAAGATTGTGAATCAAACAAAGACGGGTGAAACAAACTCCTATTGAACTTTTTCGCAATTTTTTATGCATACTTCAGCATCCGCAAGATGGCGGCCTCCATGGAGCGATTTGGTTTTTGAAATATTTTTTCAAATGCTCGAATCTCATTGGTTCCGGTGTTTGGTGACGATTTTCGTTGAAGATAACCAGGCCCATGCGGGCCGAGCTTGGTCTTAAAGTATTTTAATTACAAATTAGAGGTGCATAAGCTTGTGAATCAAAAAAAGACAGGTGAAACAAACTCCAATTGAACTTTTTCGCAATTTTTATGCATACTTCCGCATCCGCAAGATGGCGGCCTCCATTGAGTGATTTGGTGCGTCAAAGCTTGGAATTCTCAAAGGATCCAGCAAAATCTGGCTTTTCAACATAATACGTATGCGTTCATTCACAACACCGGCTTCGCCGGCTAATAATAATTGCCCATAAATTGCAAAACAATCTTATTGTTCTTGTTCTCATTGTTGAAAAACATAAACATGGACTGAACAAATTTTAATAGTCAGGAAACTGCACAAGTATACAATGCTTATGAGTTTGAAAATTAAGAAGATATGAATAAAATGACTTGCATACATTTTGCAATAATAACAATAGAAAAAGACATAAAATGTCATAGCCCCCACTTTGGTAATTCTGCTATAAGGAGTTAAAGACTGTCAGTTGGCAATCTTTGGTGGGATGACAAAACAACATCTTCTGTATATGTATGCTCATGAATTGTCTTTGTGCCAAGTTTGAAGAAAATTGGACCATGCACACTCAATAAATGGTTGGGGACACGTTTAAGTAACAAAATGGCCACCAGTCGAATCATCTTGGATCTGTTCTCACAAAAAATTATGTGCATATAAAAGCCATCATTCATAATTATCTGTGTGCCAAATTTGAACAACATCGGTAAATGCATGTCTGAGAATGGTTGAGGACGTGGTCAATATCGGGTTTTTAGAACTAAAATAGCCGCCAGTCTACCAATCGGCCATCTTTGATCAGATCGCAAAATAAAGTGAGCTGCACGTGTATGCCATCATGTACTGTGCTTGTGCCAAGTTTGAACAAAATGTTACCATGCATGTCTGAGAAATTATTGGAGACACGTTTACGGTATTTTCCGGTGTATCAACCGCGGTTTTTTACCGGCGGGAAAACCCTAAAAAAGGGGGTGCGGTTGATACACAGTAACAGAAAAATTTGTGCATTGAAAAACTGTCATATCAACGGGACGTAATCTTTATATTACTTTGGGGTTGCGGGGATACAATGATGAATGATCGTCAATTACGTTACTAAGGTAGGTTCAACGCCGATTACTGCTGCCAGTCAAAATACAAGAAAGTTTGAAGTTTGTAATATTTGATTTTTCTATGCGTGTTTATGAAAATGTGTACTTTCACTAGTCCTCTTTGAATGACAGGTCACATAGTGAATAGAGTTTGCTAAATAAAGACAGGATTAAGTCACAAAACAAAAGCGTCAACATGGTAAACAGGATGTTTTGCATGGGACATTATGAAGTACCTATTGTCTAACCAACGCCGCGGTATACCTATTGAAGTCGGCTTTGATGCCGCCGCATGGGCTTGGTGAATGGATAAAACGGAGAGGTCAACGGGGAGTTTCACCATTCGTTCTATAACGGCGTGAGGATCTCAAGGGCAATTTTAGCGATGTGAGGATACCCTTCCATTTGGCGGCACCAAAACGTTGAGAGCGTTGTTGTGCCGAAGAGTTGTTGTTAAGTCTGGCTCTGCTGAAGTTCGATGAGGTCGTCGAGGTATTGGTCGTTGACATCTACCGTTGCAACGTCGAAAGTAAACGGCTGCCGCACCCATGCTGGGTATCGCTCTTGGTCGGGGAAGTAGCCGTCAAATGACTTTCCCAGCTCATGCAAGTGCGTGGCAATCGCATGCTTCATCTCCCCCGGGGAGAGAGAAGGGAGAGAGAGGGGAGAGAGAGGGGAGCTTGCTTCATGCTTCATCGCATGCTTCATCTCCCCCGGGGAGAGAGAGGGGAGAGAGGGAGGGGAGAGGGAGAGGGGAGGAGAGGGGAGAGAGGGGAGGGAGCAAGACCAAGATTCACCATTCGCTTCTATCCTGACCAAGACCAAGCTTCACCATTCGCTTCTATCCCGACCAAGACCACGAGATGGCACCGCGATCATTCACAGCAGCTTTCAAGCTCCGTGCCTGCAGGTTTGCAGAAGAGTTTAGTATCGGGCGGCCGGCCGACACTTCGGAATCGACGAGTCCGTCATTAGACGCTGGCGGACTAACAAGCAGATGCTGGAGACGATGCCGAAGAAGAAGAAGGCGATGAGGGGCAAAGCAGCCCAGTGACCGGCCTTGGAGGAGAGACTGCTAATGTGGGTGAGAGAGAAGCGAGCCGAGGGACACGCCATCGCGACACTAGCGTTGCGACTCCAGGCCCGACTCATCGCCAGGGAAGCAGGGGTCGATGACTTCACGGCCAGTACGTCTTGGGCATACAGGTTCATGGGTCATCATGGCCTTTCCATTCGCCGGCAAACCCACATCGCACAGTCTCCCTGATGACATAGCAGAGAAGACTGCTAATTTTCAGAAGTTCGTGATCAAGTTCCGCAAGCAGCACGACTATCCCCTAAGCCGCATCGGCAACGCAGATCAGACGCTGCTGACCTTCGATGTGCCTCGAGGGACCACCATCTCGGCCAAAGGTGACAAGTCGGTGTCCATCACTACAACGGGTCATGAGAAAGATCGTTTTACGGGTATGCTAGCGTGCACCGCTGATGGGGGAAAGCTGCCGCCGTATATCATCTTCAAGAGGAAGACGCTACCAAAGGATAAATTTCCTCCGGGTGTAATCGTTCGTGCCCAGGCCAAGGGGTGGATGGACCAAGCGCTGGTAGATGACTGGCTCCGCGTCGTGTGGGGGAGACGAGTTGGTGGGCTTTCGCGGTGACGGAGCATGCTCGTCCTCGACGCCTTCCGTTATCACAAGACAGAGGAGACCAAGTCAACGCTGAGGGGGCTCAACACTGATCTGGTGATGATCCCGGGTGGCATGACGTCGCTGCTGCAG
Organism: Myxine glutinosa; assembly: GCF_964187855.1. Classification (NCBI taxonomy): domain Eukaryota; kingdom Metazoa; phylum Chordata; class Myxini; order Myxiniformes; family Myxinidae; genus Myxine; species Myxine glutinosa. Next base: position 22,219,071 of record NC_136266.1, on the reverse strand, counting down.
CCGCTAGACGTTTCAGTCAACAAGCCGTTCAAAGACGGTCTGCGGCGCTGTTGGTCGGAGTGGATGCTGTCGGGGGACAAGACCTTCACCAAGACTGGGAGGATGAGGAAGGTGGACCTCCCGACGATCTGTAGCTGGATACTGAAGGTCTGGGAGGAGTTGCCGGCAGCCATCATCGAGCGGGCCTTCCTCAAGTGCTGCATATCTAATGCCCTTGATGGCACTCAAGATGACATCATAGTCAGGTTCACTATGTTTTTTCGTTCAAAATTTTGGTAGATTAGCAAAACTATACATTTTTGGAATATTCAGAGCATGAGGAACCCAAAAATTAATGTTTACATTTGCGTAGACACCTTTGCGAAAATGACACTCAGGACAGTGATGAAGATCTGTAAAAGCATATTCCTGAACGGTATAGACCTCGTAGATCCTGTGTATAGGACTTATAGTTCAATCTGATACTACCTATAACTTCCTATAACAACCTATAACTTCAAAGGACTTGCAATATCATGTATGATGTTATACAGTTATATCACAAATATAAAGACAATGGTTTTCAATTACCTTTGTTTGTTGCTTTTCTATAATCCTGAGCACTATTTTGAGGCCTTTATTGGATTCCTTGACCCAGAAAACATAGGATTAGCATATTTAATTAAGTCTCTAGGTTGACTAGAAGCCGAGATCGCGCAAAATATGTATTTTATGGCGGCCATTTTCAAAATCCAAAATGGCGGCCATGCAGGTGTCTGTGCAAATGCCAACATTGATTTTCAGATTCTCCATGCTCTGAAGATTCCAAAAATGTACAGGTTTGCTAATCCCAAAATTTTGAAAGAAATTATATTTGTTAACATAGTGAACCTGACTATCTTCATCACTGTCCTGAGTGTCATTTTCGCAAAGGTAAACATTAATTTTTGGATTCCTCATGCTCTGAATATTCCAAAAATGTATAGTTTTGCTAATCTACCAAAATTTTGAACGAAATTATATTTGTTAACATAGTGAAACTGACTATCATCTGGGAGGATGAAGTGGCAGTGACCGACGATGGAGAAGAGGATAACGACGACGATGATCTCGCCCACCCAGACTCGGATGATGATCTTCGTAATGTCTTCCCTGAAGAAACAGATGACGAGGACGTCTTCGGATTTTAGAGCCTAAACCCAACGGCCCTTTTCCGACGATGGAGAAGAGGATAACGACGACGAGGATCTCGCCTACCCCGACTCGGATTGGACTGAAGAAACAGATGACGAGGACTTCTTAGGATTTTAGAGACTAAACCCAACGGCCCTTTTCAGGGTCCCACATTGGCAAGAGCCAAAACCCAACGGCCCTTTTCAGGGTCCCACATTGGCAAGAGCCAAAACCCAACGGCCCTTTTCAGGGTCCCACATTGGCAAGAGCCAAAACCCAACGGCCCTTTTCAGGGCCCCACATTGGCAAGAAAGAATAATTATAATGTTTTTTAAATTCTCTTTCAACTCATTTCATGTATTTTCACTCTTTCTCTGTCTTCAGTTTATCTTTCCTTTCATCATATTTCACTTTCCATTTTATTTATTTATTCTCTTCTCTTTTTAAAATTTTCCTGATTTTTTTTTTTCCCTCGAAAATCTGATTTTTTTTTTGATTTTTTTTTAAGTCGAAAATCGGGGGTGCGGTTGATACACGGGTGCGGTTGATACACCGGAAAATACGGTAAGTAACAAAATGGCCACCAGTCGCCCATCTTGGATTTGATCTAAAAAAAACTATTTACGTGCTTATGTAAGCTATAATTCCTTATATGTGTGCCAAGATTTAACAACATCGGCAAATGCATGCCCTCGAAATGGTTGAGGACGTGATCAACATCGGGTTTTTTTTTACAACTAAAATGGCCACCAGTCGGCCATCTTTGATCGCATCGCGAAACAAAATAATGTGCATATGTATACCGTCATGTATTGCCTTTGTGCCAAGTACAAACAAGATCGCTCAATAGATCTCAGAGATATGGTTGCGGACGCATGGACAGACAAGACCAAATCTATCAGCCCCCATTTCGGACTAAGTCAAACGGGGGCTAATAATAATTAATCGCTGAAGATATGGAAGTGGACATGGGAATATTTCTGGCATCAGTACTTGTTAAAGAGATGCCACATAGTCAGGCTCAGAACCAATCAGGCTTATTGTACCGCACCGCGGAGCGAAAGGGGGACTATGGTTTTCCCCTCCGTCCGCGTGTGTGTGCATGCGTGCGTGTGTGCGGGCGTGCGTAAGCGAAGGACCGAATTCTAATTTGGTGTGTGGGTGCAACCCACGTCAAAATCCAAGATGGCCGCCACCATGTATGTCTGACGCCATGTATGTCTGAACCTTGTGAGCGGAATATCTTGAAGAATAAGTGAAGTACCAACTTCTAATCTGGTGTGTGGGTGTATCTCGGCATAAGGAAGAAAGCTATTGAAAATTGGGTCGCCACGTCAAAATCCAAGATGGCCACCACCATATATATGTCTGAACCTTGTGAGCGAAATATCTTGAAAAATAAACGAACTACTAACTTCTAATCTGGTGTGTGGGTGTATCTACGCATAAGGAAGAACACTATTGAAAATTGGGTCGCCACGTCAAAATCCAAGATGGCCACCACCATATATATGTCTGAACCTTGTGAGCGAAATATCTTGAAAAATAAACGAACTACTAAATTCGAATCTGGTGTGTGGGTGTATCTACGCATAAGGGAAAACGCTAGTGAAAATTGGGTCGCCACGTCAAAATCCAAGATGGCCGCCTTGCGTCTTCCACTTTGTCAACTCACATCACTTCAACGACGACGGGGGACCTAGGCGTAACGCTTGTTTATATGGAAAGATGCGCACGTACACTCCCATAGCTGAAATATTAAAACTTCGGAAATATGCACATGTGCACTCCACTATCCAAGAGTACACAAAACAAAAAAATTGCTGAAGAAACCACTTCAGAAATCAAGTCTGTGAAAGTTCAAAAACATCTATGGCAGAAGAGAAAGTCACCATGAAGCGCATGAGAGCACGGAAGGGATCGTATACAGAGCAGGCCAAAGCACACAAAGCCAACCTCTTAGTGTATGAGATGTAGATAATTAAAAATAATAATTTAGCGAACTTATATTTTTGTACATTATAGTAATTAATATTTAATCATATTGCGATTTACCAATAACACATCCAGAATGCTGAATGATGAGCTACCTTGTGGATGTGTACATTTAAAAACACCTTGGTAAAGAGGTTCAGAGAAGAACTTACATTTTAAATTATCGCAAAATGCAAAGAAGAGACGTCATCCATTGAAGGGGAGCACGAGTCAAAATTGGTATCGTTTCAGATTAACGCCAAACGAAATGGATGCACTTTAAAGGGGAACCCAAACGCTCAGACTGTCTCGGCGCTAATCTGCAGTATCCCTTGATACGGTACCCTACACAAAATAGATACGATGTGGTTTTTTTCTGATTTGCGATTTATAAAGTGGGTAATTTTGAGATTTAAAGTCGAAATCTTATTATTCGTCATACTTATTCTTCACGTCACTCTCAGAAGTCGACCGCCATATTCGTACTGCCTGTGGATTACATTGCAGTACGATTTAACTCAAACGGCAAATAATTTTCGATTTTCACAATTATGCCTCGTCAATGCATCCTTGATGGTTGTAGTAGTACAAACCGAGATGGTTTCATGTTCTACCAATGGCTGAAAGACCCTGGGTTTGCCAGAAATTGGGCAAGGTTTGTCCGAAATACCCCAGTGTGGATCGGGCCTACAAAATGTTCGCTTCTGTGCTCGGAACATTTTACAGAGAACTGTTATGAAGCAACAGAGATGGTTCGATCTTGTGGTTATCCACCGCAATTGAGAGACATACCATCCACACGATTAAGTGGACAAAACAGCCGTCACTCAAAACTGTAACACCATCTCCACCGAGATACCAGCACATGTACATGGGAGATTTGAGCGATGAATCGAATACGTATTGGACTGCCGGTGACCAATCTCACGGTGTCACCATCCCACACCCCGTTCTGCTCCACTAATCCTCCACTGGGGTGGGACAATGACACAACACGGAAACAGCATGGACACAGAATCCGTGACAACACAGCACAACTACAGACACAAATAGCATCCCGGGAAAGTATGAAATGAGATGATCATGTGTCGGCCTGCGACGGTGGCAAAAAGCATCTGTCGCCCGTGGTATCCCAGTATGCCTGGTCGGTGGCTGTACTGCGTCCATGCTGTGTCATGTCCATGCTGCATCGCATCTGTATAAATGCTGTGTCATGTCTGTGTATGCGCTACGTCAGATCCGTGTACGTGCTGCGTCATGTCCGCGTACACCCTGCGTCTTTATGTGTATGTGCTGTCGTGTCCATGCTACCAAAACCTTGATCTTTTCTACCCTTGTTAATCCATCCCAAATCCACCTCCTTCAAAATCCGTTCTCTTTCCTGATATACCCTGTACTTTCCAACTTGTGTATCCTGTGTAACCTGCCCCAGCACTCTCCCTTCCAGAAATCTCCTGATGTCCCTGTTCTCCACTGTTGTTGTACTTCCCTCTCTCTCCCCCTCTTGTCTCCCGCTCCCTTTATTATATGTTCTATGTGTTAGCTCTTACATGAGTCCTGGCTTCATCTACAAAAAAATATACATATTGGCCGCATACAATATCCTCATCAGAATATCTTTCATGTTTACCTTCCTGCTTACCAGCTCCATCACGATGATAAACAGCAGTGGGTTTAGAGCACTTCCCTGCCTCAAACCAATGTTCACATTGAACTCCTCCGACATCCCAGGAGCAACCAAAACTCTTCCCTTGTACATCCCTTCCACCAACCTAACTTCTGCTTCCAGCACTCCCATCCATCTCAGTGTCGCCAACACCATCTCTCTTGGGACGGCGTCGCAGGCCTTGTGCAGCTCCACAAATCCCAATTCCATTTCACCTTGCACCTCCAACGTCTTCTCCACTAGCTGTCTCAGAGTGAACATCCCCTCTGTTGTTCCCCTACTAGTTCTAAACCCCTGCTGCTCTACTCCGATCTCCTTCTCCACACTCTTCCTTATACTCCCATCCAGAACGCTCTCCAGCACCTTCATTTTCGCTGACAGATTTAAACAAAAGACAGCATGTTGTGCTTCATAAACATATTGTATGTCTATCTGTGACTGTCAATGATGATGTAAAATGAAGTGAAACACGAAAAAAAAGATTTTTTGTAAAAATGTAGTTGTTATTACTGCTGTCGTGGTGGCTGTGCTTGTTGTTGTTTGTGTGTTCCTTTCATGTTATTTTATATGCTTTTCCATTGCTTTGACAAGTATCACCATATATAATTTAGTGTGCTCCTTCAATGTCCTTCAAAAGGAATCCTGCAGTCAGAGAATAATAAGTCACTGTTGGAATCACAGCATTTATCTCGCATTCCTTCTTCTTCCTCTTCTTCTTCTTCTTCATTTCCACAATCTTTGTGATTAACTGTTACTATTATCCTCTATTTTTCAGTGAAGTTGAGGCTCATGGAAGAGTGAGTGACAGAGGGGTTAAAGGCAATGCACCGATAGTGGAGAAGTGGGGGAATTACAAGCAAGGGATGAAGGAACAGGAAAGGAGGCAGGGAAGGAAATACAGCAGCAGTCCTGAACTAGACCCACATGAGCATGCGGCTTGGACATGGACACATTCACAAGAAAATCACCTCATTAAGCCATTCAATGAGACGCCCAAATACATTCCATAAACTAATTAACACGAACAATTAACAACAACTGTTCCTCCTTGTGGCAAAGCTCTGCTCTGGCGATCAAATAATAATTGGTTACTGGACGTCATGCCTCGCCTCATTGCACTGTGTCGAGCTAACCTTGGCAGACATGACAAAGCGATCCCATTCCTCCAGCAGCTCGCCATTATGAGCGATATCCTGGCTCGGGATCGGGTGCGAAGTCAAGAAAGCGTGCCCAGTGTTCTGGATCCAACCAATGATCTGCGGAACAGAACCATGTGAAGAGTCAGTGGATTGTGAACCATCTCCTCAATGGTAATGTGAAAGGCGACGTATGAAAGAGGAGAGTTACATCACCAGAAAAATTAACGATGCCATTACAATTGGCAATGACGTCACAGCAAAATACATCATAGTTGTGACAGAAATAATAATTTGTTCAGTAAAGGATGATTTTGAGGAACGCGTTGAGAGGGCATTTTCCATAATGTTAAACAAGGGATATTTGGCTAATTGGTTGATCAGGTCTTGTGAGAACGTCTTTAGACTCCATCGTCACATATTGTTTAGGTTTGGTAGGTTTTCAGGTTATCAAGTTCCTATTGCATTGCATTGCATTTGATGTAAGTATAAAACAAGGAGGTATTTAGGTAAAAATAATATGTATAAAATGTATTATAAGTTGGCAGATGGAATTAAAGGAAGATGGAAGAGATAGATATATGGAAATGCTGTTGAATGCAGAGAATGAATGGGATGGCAATATAGAGAGTAACCTAGTTTTAGGACTGGCAGAGAAGATAACTGAGAAGGAAGTTGAGGAAGTGATAAAAGCAATACAACAACAACAACATGCATTTTAAGGCCATTTTCCCTGGTAGAGCGGGAGTTAGCCTTGCGGTCCCCATGACAATCTTCTCCATCTTGCCCTATTTTCTGCATCTCCCCTTGTTAACCCCCTTGCCCGCATTTCTTCTTCGACCATCTTCAGCCAAGTCTTTCTCGGTCTTCCCCGTCCTCTACTTCCTTCTGCATTCATTTCCATCGCTCTTCTCAACCAGTCACTTTCATCCTTCCTCAACACATGACCAAACCATCTCAAACTGTTTCTCTTGACAGCATCCATCACAGGTTATATTCCCATCATCTTTCGCAATTCATCATTTGTCCTCCTCTCTCTCAAGGATACTCCACACATCCACCGAACCATTCGCATTTCCACCCTTTCCAGCCTTCGTTGCTGCTCTACGTTCATTACCCATGTCTCGCTCCCATAAATCAAAACACTTCTCACACATGCAGCATACACCTTTCCCTTCAGCTTCAGCGACACTCTCCTCCTCATCAGCATGCCACAAAGGTTCCCGAAACTTCTTCCATGCACATCTCACTCCAGCAACCGTTGCCGAGTCTGATCCACCTTCTCCATTCAGCATGTCTCCTAGGTAACAAAATGTTTTCACACCTTCCAGCTTCATGCCATCTCCAAGATCCAACTCAACATTTCCTCCATCTGCAGCTCCCTCTGTGCACACCTTATACTTGAATGCAGCTGCCACACTGGTTAATGACCCTCTCAGACCACTACATTATTGATGAACCCACTCAGCGCACATTGTACATGGAATGGAATTCACTCCGACACCCTGCCTGCACACAGCACATGGCCACTTCCCAGTTCTTTCCACCTCACCACATGCTTTACCACTTCCCATCACCTTCGTTTTTCTGATATTCACCTTCAGACCTTTTGTCTCCATACATTCCTTCCACTTGTTCATCTTCTCCTTCAGTCCATCCATACTTTCTGCAATAAACACCAGATCATCTGCATACAACAACTCCCACGGTAAACCCTCCTTTACGTTCCGAGCGAGAACCTCCATCACAGCTACAAATAGTAGTGGACTTAGTACCGACCCCTGATGCACTCCCACCTTCACCTCAAACTCACCACTGTTCCCGTCCTTCGTCCTTACAGCTGTGCGCACTCTTTTGTACATTGCCATCACTACTCTGATCAACCATTCCTCCACTCCTAACTTCCTCACTGCCCATGTCAATACTTCACATGGAACTCTATCGAATGCTTTCTCCAGATCAACAAACCCAAGAAACAACTTCTTCCTCTTCTCCATGTACTTCTCCTGCAACTGCCTCACATTAAAAAGCACGTCTGTCGTTCCTCTTCCTGACATAAATCCAAACTGCATTTCGTCAATCTTCACTTTCTTCCTTATCCTCCTCTCCAACACCCTTTCCAATACCTTCATTCCATGCTCCAATAACTTTATCGCTCGATACGAGCCACAGTCCAGAGGGTCACCTTTCCCCTTGTATAGATGGACGAGGGTACTCAGTTCCCAATCCACTGGAATGCGGCCTTCTTTCACCACCAGATCGCAGATCTCTGTCATTCTCTTCACACCCCAATGTCCTGCTGCCTTCAACATATCTCCCACAACTCCCATCAGCCCTCCCGCTTTTCTACTCTTCATTGCTTTTATCGCTTCCTCAACTTCCTTCTCGGTTATCTTCTCTGCCGGTCCTAAAACTGGGTTACTCTCTATGTTGCCATCCCATTCATTCTCTGCATTCAACAGTATTTCCATATATCTCTTCCATCTTCCTTTAATTCCATCTGGGTCCACAACGATTTGTCCCACTTCATCCTTCAAGCAACTCACCCCCATCACATCACACCTCTCTTTCGCTATCTGATTTGCAATCCTGAATACCGCTCTCTGACCCTCTTCCAAATCCAAGCATTCCCCGAACATTTTCCGACATGCCTCCTGCGCCTTTGCTACCTCTTTCTTTGCAGCTTTTTTGGCTGCCTTATAACTTTCATGCTCTGCCTTTTCTGCCCCCATATCCTTCGCCTTCTGCCACTCCTTGAACTTCTTCCTCTTCTCGACAATCTTCTTTCCAACTTCATCATCCCACCACCATGTTTCCGTGTGCCTCGGTGGTCCTTTTGTCCATCCACATACCTCACCAACCGCTCCCAACAGACTATCTTTCATTGACATCCAACCACTTTCAAGCTCAACCACATCACCCTCTACCATACTCAGCCTCTCTTTTAATGCCTCCCTCACTGTCACCTCTTTCAACCTCCACACCTTCATTCTCGGTTGGTACTTCACCCGCCGAGCTCTCCTCACACCTTTCACCCTTATGTCGCAGACAACCAAGTGGTGCTGTGAAACAGCCTCCTCCCCGGGATCACCTTTGTGTCCCGGAGGTGCCCCATGTTTCGCCGCCTACACACCAGCAGGTAGTCAACGGTTGTCGTCGACCCACCTGACGTGTATGTAACAAGCTTATTATCCTCTTTCTGGAACTGAGTGTTACAAATCAACAAATCAGCTCGATCAACAAACTCCAAAATCCTTTCAGCTTCTCCATTTCTCACACCATATCCGTAACCCCCATGAACTCCCTCAAAACCATCCATACTCCTTCCCACATGTCCATTTAGATCTCCTCCTACCACAACAACCTCCTCATCTTTCACGTTTTCCATCAGCTTCTCTATAGCACACCAGAACTTGTCCTTCTCTTCATCGCTCCGACCAACCTGCGGAGCATATCCCGAGATGATGTTCACCAAGAGCTTTCCAATCATCATTTTCACCATCATCAACCTTTCATTCACTCGAGTCACACTCACCACACTGTCTACAAACTCCTCAGAAAACAGCACACCAACACCATTCATGCCCTCCGGGCACCCTTGCCACACAAACTTGTATTTCTGTCCCTGCCTACCCTTCACCATTCTCACACCACTTCCCTTCCATCTCAGCTCCTGCACACAACATATGTCCACTCTTCTTCTGACCAATACTTCCACCACTTCTCCTGATCTCCCTGTCATTCCATGTCCCAAACCTCAGAAACCGATCTCCACGTCGTGCATCAGACGTTTCGTCGTCATAAATGGAGTGATTTCCACGCTCGCTTCGATCGGGTTCCCCACCTTGAGTTTTGACGATGGGGTCCCCCACGGGGTACTTCGGGCTGTACCCTGCCCATATGTAGTTGTAATTGTCATGGTTCTCTTTTTGTGGCAATGTTTTTATGGCCGGATGCCCTTCCTGACGCCAACCCTTTTAGTCGCCCCTTACGACACGCAGGGATACGGTGTACCTATTCTAAACCGTGGTACACACCGGGTACCTCAATTAGCAATGCCATATTTTTTTTTTTTTGAACCCACTACAACATCCAGTTGTAATGCTTTGTTCTCTGTGTCCACACTCGATGGGATCATTAGGTCATACATGAGCATAACTTCCTTGTTTTCAATGATTGCTTTTGGTTCATTACCTCCGCCACCAAAGGTGGATGGAGGTTATGTTTTCACCCCGTCTGTCTGTCTGTGAACAAAATATCTCAAAAAGTTGTGGACCGATTCAAACGAAATTTGGCAGAGAGGTAGCGTATGTGACAAAGACTAATCGATTTGATTTTGGTGAAGATCTGAATATGGATTCGGACACGAGAATTATTTAATTCTTAAGTGATTCTTCACCATTGAGAGATTGGGTGAAAAAATCGATATATAACATGATATTTTAAGAAGTTGTGGACGAGTTATGAATAAACCTGGTGGACGAGTTCGTTTGGTGACAAGAACAAGCCAATTAGATTTTGGTTCAGGTCCGAATCAAGATCCGGCCTATCATTGGGATACAAAACCTAAACTGTTCAGACTGGTGGAGATATGCTCTCTACGAAGTGTCGTTCTAGTGTGTCCATGATTTTTTTTAAAACTGGGATGTTGCATTTCTGCAGATGCGCCAGTGGAATACTCAACGTACTTTGTTATTCCATTGCGTGTAAAGCTGTTCTGACATTAGTTTATTTAACATCCCAATAAAAGGTGACTCATGCTTTCTATTTCGACCTTGCAAAATCTACACTTGGAAGATTGACTCCATCCCGCTATTTTCTTAAAGACATTCGTAGTGTCGTTGGTTTTGGGAATTTTTTGATGATTTAGGTATATTGTCGGGATGCATTGAAGTTTGTGGATAGTGATGAGTTTCCTTGTTGTACACCGCTCCTTTCCTATGCCATCGCCAGGCGCTGCATGACGTCATTGCCGGGCACTGAAGGGGGCCTGGCATTGACACTCTGAAAGGGAGTACTCAGTTTTCACTCCGGTTGTTTGTTGTTCACCGCTCCTTTCCTATGCCATCTCCAGGCGCTGCATAACATCATTGCCGGGCACTGAAGGGGGCCTGGCAATGACATGCTGAAAGGGAGTACTCAGTTTTCACTCCGGTTGTTTGTTTGTTTGATTGTTTGTCTGGGCAATATTTCAGCCATCCTTTGAGCTAGGCAGCTCAAATTTTGCCACAATAGTGAGAAAGTGCTTTGACAAACTCTTTATTTTTTTTTATTTTTTTGATTAATCAATAATTAATTGATTAGTTATTTAATTTTTATCGATTAATTAAGTGCTTATTTAGTTCCTTTCTCATCTAGGCAATATCTCACTACAAAAGTCACCTTTTGAGCTAGAAAGCTGATATTTGGACATCAGAATGACCAAGTGGTTTAGCTGTAAAGTATATTTTTGATTTATTGATTAATCAATTAAAAATTTAATTATTCGATTAATCACTTAATTCATTAATTTTTTTAAAGTTACAGGTTCGGATGAAACGGGGGTGGTTTAGGTATTCTTTGAGCAAATTGATTAATTATTTAATTATTTCATGATTACTTTTATTTTTTTCATTATTAATCATATATTTATTTTCTTTCTCATCTGGGCAATATCTCAGGCACCTTTTGAGCAAGGAAGCTGATATTTGGACACAACAGTGATCAAGTGATTTAGCTGTAAATGATATTTTTGATTTATTGATTAATCAATTAATTATTCGATTAATTATTTTATGAATTAATTTTTTTAAGTTACAGATTCAGATGAAACGGCGGTGGTTTAGCTATTTTATTAGCGAATTGATTAATTTAATTATTTTATGATTTTTTTTTTTTTCATTATTAATCATTTATTTATTTTCTTTCTCATCCGGCCAATATCTCAGGCACCTTTTGAGCTCAGAAGCTAATATTTGGACACGATAGAGACCAAGTGATGTGGCTCTAAAGGATATTTTTGATTTATTGATTAATCAATTAATTATTTTTATTTTTTCGATTAATGGCTTATTTAATTAATTTTGAAAGTTACAGCTTCGGATGAAGCACTAGTGGTTTACGTATGCTATTAGCCAATTGATTTTTTAAAATATTGTTATGAATTTGGTAATGCAACATCTAGAGCTAGGTAGATCTGAATAGGTAGGTATTCGGCTGTCGTGACAGGGACTCTACATGTAATAAGTTATTGATGTCTAGGCGTTTGTCGGGGTAAGATGTATGGTTGTGGACCTACCTGGAGGTTCGAGTGTTAAATAGTGAGGGATTAAAGGTAACGCCCCTGTGAGTCTCACCTAGTAATCAAACCTTTGTCCTTTATGGCACTGCAAACCACATAAACATTAGTTAGGTCCTTAGTGCAACATTAAATAATTCCCTTTCCCTGACATTGACTTCGTAATAAATGGGCACCACCAGGCCAAGAACACCGCCACAATACACCGCCACCGTTTACACCTCCAAGGCCTACAAACCTCGCCTGCGCACCTCAAAGGCCTACCAACCTCGCTGGCACGTGTTACACCAGGACCGCGGGGTCACGGACGGGAGATGTCAGGAGTCGCATGCCGCAGAGGGCGTGACCTGGGCGAGTTGGGAGGCTTTGATTGGCTGAGGAGTGCGCCAATGTGACGTCATCGGCCACCAATATAGGCGACGGTCGGACGCCATTTCAACAGACACGGACACACACGTCGATGAGCGATCAAGTCGGAAGTTGAGTTGAGTCGCAGAGTTCGTTGTTACAGTTCCGTACCAGAGTTCGTGGCAGTTGGCACAGGACACGGTTCATTGAACATTCGTGACCACAGCTCGTTGCAGTTGGCAGTTGGCACTTGGTTTTGGTTGCTTCGTGCAGCCCTGCGGTGGACCGTTGGAGCAAAGGAGCTCGTGGTGTGTGTGGGCCGTTGGACCGACGAGGCCTGGTGGCGCTTGGAGGCGGACGCAGAGGGCCGTGGAACTTGGAGCGAGGTGTGCGATCGGGCCGAAAGGAGCGGTGTTGGACGGCAGCCACAAAGACGACGAAAGACCAGATAAGCCCGAATCCGCGTACATTTTGAACGACGTGACGTGTTCTTTTCGTAATTAATCTCCCTCGTTTTGTGTTTGATATCAGTCGTGTGGGGACGTCCCGATTTAGTTATTAGTATTACCGGCGCGTGTTTTTTTTCACTGTTATTACTTTAAAATAATAAATCCTTATATTATTTTCTGTACATATTTGAACGCAGTTTCCTGGGTGTTTCATTTTAATAGATAAGGCTGTGGAGCTCGTTGCGTCTGGCCTCCCGCGCGTTTAACTTTGTGTTGAGCTTGAATCCGCCATTGAGTTTTCGCCTCGGGAGTGTAAAGTCTCGCAATCGGTCATCCGTGTTACCCTACGGTGTTCACCAAGGGTAGTCACGCGACAAGTGGTGTCAGGAGTGGGATTTGAACCCGTCGGACAAATTTTTTTGTCCGCGGCGAGACATCGACACGGTCGGGCGTACATTGCGTCCGACGTTCGAACGCAAAATTTGTATAGGCGAGGCGGAGAAATTTAATAATCAATTGGGCATACGGAGCGCGATATCGCGTCTTCGTCAAATTTAAATTGTGTTTTTGGTATTAAAATAAATACGCGCGCGGGAAACAACCTTCCGAAAGGCGGATGTCGGAGGTCGACGAAATGGAGGTGCGCAGCGAGGCCTCCGTCAGCGTCGGGAGTGAGCCGGAAATGGGGGATAAGGAGGATAGCGTTGGAACTTTCCCCGCCGCTGGGACGGCCCCGATAGATCTCCAGACCATAGTAAATTTACTAAAAGACATGAGGGCTCAGAGGGAGCGATTGGAGAACCAAATGGAGGTAATGAGGGACGAAGCGAGGGCTCGGAGTGAAAAATTGGGGGCACAGGAGAAGCCAAAGGTGGCAAAAATTGAATCGGAACGGGGGGAAGCTAGATTGGGAACAGGAGAGAGTACGGCCCATGCAGATGTGCATGTTGCTCACGAGCAGGGAATTGCACCGGGAATGGCAAAATTGGGAATTGCACAGGGAATGGCAATTGAAGTAAATAGGGAGACTGCAGGTGCAGAGGTGGATGGGGAATGTCCACAGGTGGATGAGGAATGTGTACAGGTAGAGGGGGAAGGCCTGCAGGTAAACGTGGAGTGTCCACAGGTGAGCGGGGAAGGAAATTTGGAATGTGAGAGTTGGAATGGGGAATGTTTCCCACATTCTGGCCTGGTTGTTTATCGGGACCGTGTGGATGTCACAACACCCCAACCGGGGGATGAATTTGGAATTGTGCAGCACCAGGGCGGTGGTGCGGAGCAAGAGGGGGTAGAGTTTTTGGGGGTCCATGCGATAGAGCCGGACCGGGTATTTATTGGGGATACTGATCAAAGCCTGGCGGGGCCAGGAATGATTTGTAATGATGAGGATGATTTGATCCAGCGGCTGGAGACCTGTGACAGTCCCATGGAGGTAGAGCTTGTTCAGGCCCAAAGGAGTCTGGGGGAAGAGGTGAGTTGGTCCGAGGAGGTGGTTGGAATGACCGAGGGGACGCTCACTGTACACTGCTATTTGGAAACAGAGGCTCCAAAATTGGACAACCAGTTGGGGGAGTGTGTTGGCTCCGGGCTGGATTTGGATCTTGGAGGATCGGGAGATAGAGCTTCTGGAGATTTGGTCCCTGTAGGGAATTTGGATCAACTGCAGGGAGGGGCAGAACAACCGGTGGTAGAGGTTGTTCCCTGCAGCTGCGGAATGGCAGTGGGAATGAAAATTTGTAAAATAAAATTACAATGGGAAATTGATTTGGAGCAGCCATGGTTTGGATTGGTCCCCGGGCTGCGGGATCTGGATATGGAGAGGTCATGGGTGATGGCCTCGGGCAAAAGTTGCCCCTTTCAAAATTTGGGTATGCCAGCCAGCTGGGGGGCTGTGATGGCGAGATTTGGACGTGGGGTCCAGCCTTGGGTGTCGAGGTACGACCTGGGTCCCACGGGGGGTCTGGTGGAGTGTGGCGTCCCTTGTCCGTCGGGGCGCCGTCCGAGCTGGTGGCTCGGGCCGGCAGGGTCACCGGACCCTGGTGGGGGTTAAGACCTCCAGAGGGGTCCGAGGTGGTTTCTCAAGCCTGGGTTGGCATTTATTGAGGACCACTAGGGGGAGGTGTTGTGGGTCGCGCTTTGGTGGTGGCACTGCGGATGGCCAGCTTGGGCCTGATGTAGTGACCACCCGGGCATGCGACCTGACCCCCTCTCCCTGAGACTTTGGGACAACCAGCATGTGGTGACCTGGCATGGTGGTTGGTCTATGGACGCGGGTCAAACCGAATGGACAGGGATGGAGATAGCCTGCCGGACAACCATTGGGGCATCTGTGGAACGTGATGGTGTGAGTGACCTTCCACAGATGCTCCGTTGTGATTTATGGACTCTCGGGTTGGGAAGAGAGCCATGGGGATGTGAATCGGGAGATGTGTAACGAGCCGAGCATATGGGCCATGCTCGGCTGGCATGTGTATGGCAAAGCATCCTTCTTTGGTGAGGTTAGTAAAATGTGACAAATGGTTGGCATGGGTAATCTGTGGGTTAGATGGAAATTTAAGGGTGGATTTTGAAATGCCATGGTGGACACTGTATAGTGACGCCATTATTGATCCAGGTGTGTAGACCAAAGTGTTGGAGGCTGTGATGAAATTAATAGGGTAGCAAGACACAGCTTTCAACTGGTTGCGGGGGCAACTGTGCTGATATTTGGGACGCGGGATGATGGGGATGTAGTTGTGTAGCCTGAGGGTCAACGTGGTGCTGTGCGTGTCCGAGGTGTGTGGACCATGTCTTCTGGGTGGGTCTCCTGGTGGAGCATGGCTGTTGACTGGACCTTGGTGTGGTCAAGTGTGGGTGAGCACTGGGGGGCTGCAGTTCTGTAGTCGGACTGGGGGATGATGGGGAGGTGCAGGGGACGTGGCTGTAGGGATGCCACGCACTGCGACCGTGCCCCCCAGGGCCGAGGTTGTGTGTGCGGTAGTGTGTGTTGTGGCAGCAAGTGCTCACCACATTGGCCAGCTGGGGCTGCTGCAGCTGTGTTCCTCGCAGGGGGGCCGAAGGATGGATGGTGGGTCGCACCCTTATGGACACTCATGGGCCATGTTGGCGTTTTGACTGCTCACCTTGTCCCGGTGACCCTTGCACGGTAGAGGTGCAGAGCTGTCGTGGCCACAGGTAGTTGTGTAGTGATGATCACCGTTGGATGCGGATCCACATACCTGCCAGTGTAGTGGGGACAAAAGAGAAATTTGGAAGTATTTGGTAGGCCCAATGTGAAATTTTGGGATTGTGAAGGGTGGATGACGCTCTTGGACCTGACCAACCTGCAACTACCTGCACTTGAGGTGAGTGTTTAGAGGAGTACTGTCCCAGGCTTCAGGACTTGCTTTGGAAATTGGGGACATGTAAATTGGAGTTGGGAGGCGGGTGAGAGTGATGACATGGCCGGTGAGGGGATGGAATGGGAGCCACAGTGTCTTGTGGGTGGCGTATGTTTTTGTATTGTGGTTAGGTGTTTTGATGTGGTCGTGAGAGTGGAACCTGGAGAGTGAGTGATGATTATTGGAGATAATGAGGGGCGATAAATTGTGCTTTTTGGAAATGTGCTAATGGAAAGGTGTAAGGATTTAATGATTCGAACTGTGAATGGGATTTCACATTGGCAGGCCATGGCAAGCCTTGTAACACCTTTTACACCATCTATGAATTGTACTGAATTGTGCTGAGTTGTGTGGAGAATTGAATGGCAGCGGGGGAGGAAGTGTGTTTTGGGGACCATGGGTGGGGAAGGTGTGTGTGTCCGCAGGTACAGAGCAAGCTCTGAGGAGCGATGCCTGCGGGCCCCCCTCTGCGGCAATTACCCCTGGCAGCCGGTGGTAACTGGAAATTGGAGCTCGTCGGTGGAGGGTCTGGTTGGGCGCCGCGGGGTGAGGAAGTCCCCCGGTGACCCGTGTTGCTGCGCGAAAGCAGGAGGCAAAGGAGCCTGGTGTGTGTGGAGACCCTCACCGGCGAGGTAACGGCGGAAAGGGGCTGTTGGGCTGTCACGGGGCCAAGAGGTAAAGGGGGGGGGGGGCAATGAATTTGTAAGTCGGTTGACTTGTTTTTGGGACTACGGGCACCACAGCCTGATGCGCCCCCACCATCTTTTTGTGCGGTACCTCCCCGCTGCCTAGTTGAGGAATGCACACACACGTGAATGACATCAATGCCATGGTCCTGCAGGGGGTGTATTGGGAATAAGTGCTTTGTTGATTTTTGCAATGCCTTGATGACCTATGGAATGAGAATGAGTGGTTAAGGGGTCTGTGTAGCATGAATGTGGGCGAAATCCACCGAGCCGTGTCACTCACCTGTAACATCTGGACAGGGCCCGAGGAAATTTAGGGGGATGCATTGGGGATGGCCCCGCAGGTAAGGTTGAGTCTTGTGGCATCCACCGGGGGACGCGGTCTGTAGACCGGGGTATGTACAAAGGTTAGAGTTTTGAGTTTTGGAAAGATGGTTAAGTTTTGTGGTTAAGTTAGTGTTGTGTGTTGTTGTTTCCTCCCTCCACAGGAACAACGAAGAAGATGTACATACTTGCATGATGGTTAAGGGGTTCAGCATGTTAAGGAAGTGTAGGTAGGTAGTCCGACTCACTTCCCACAGCCCTTCCTGATTTATTTCATAGGTTAATTAAGTGTGTGACAGTAAGTGTTAAGGCTGGAATGGTAGCGCCTGCGGTGAACCTTGCAGGAGCTACGGTTCCAGGGGGGGGGGCTGTGTTATGAATTTGGTAATGCAACATCTAGAGCTAGGTAGATCTGAATAGGTAGGTATTCGGCTGTCGTGACAGGGACTCTACATGTAATAAGTTATTGATGTCTAGGCGTTTGTCGGGGTAAGATGTATGGTTGTGGACCTACCTGGAGGTTCGAGTGTTAAATAGTGAGGGATTAAAGGTAACGCCCCTGTGAGTCTCACCTAGTAATCAAACCTTTGTCCTTTATGGCACTGCAAACCACATAAACATTAGTTAGGTCCTTAGTGCAACATTAAATAATTCCCTTTCCCTGACATTGACTTCGTAATAAATGGGCACCACCAGGCCAAGAACACCGCCACAATACACCGCCACCGTTTACACCTCCAAGGCCTACAAACCTCGCCTGCGCACCTCAAAGGCCTACCAACCTCGCTGGCACGTGTTACACCAGGACCGCGGGGTCACGGACGGGAGATGTCAGGAGTCGCATGCCGCAGAGGGCGTGACCTGGGCGAGTTGGGAGGCTTTGATTGGCTGAGGAGTGCGCCAATGTGACGTCATCGGCCACCAATATAGGCGACGGTCGGACGCCATTTCAACAGACACGGACACACACGTCGATGAGCGATCAAGTCGGAAGTTGAGTTGAGTCGCAGAGTTCGTTGTTACAGTTCCGTACCAGAGTTCGTGGCAGTTGGCACAGGACACGGTTCATTGAACATTCGTGACCACAGCTCGTTGCAGTTGGCAGTTGGCACTTGGTTTTGGTTGCTTCGTGCAGCCCTGCGGTGGACCGTTGGAGCAAAGGAGCTCGTGGTGTGTGTGGGCCGTTGGACCGACGAGGCCTGGTGGCGCTTGGAGGCGGACGCAGAGGGCCGTGGAACTTGGAGCGAGGTGTGCGATCGGGCCGAAAGGAGCGGTGTTGGACGGCAGCCACAAAGACGACGAAAGACCAGATAAGCCCGAATCCGCGTACATTTTGAACGACGTGACGTGTTCTTTTCGTAATTAATCTCCCTCGTTTTGTGTTTGATATCAGTCGTGTGGGGACGTCCCGATTTAGTTATTAGTATTACCGGCGCGTGTTTTTTTTCACTGTTATTACTTTAAAATAATAAATCCTTATATTATTTTCTGTACATATTTGAACGCAGTTTCCTGGGTGTTTCATTTTAATAGATAAGGCTGTGGAGCTCGTTGCGTCTGGCCTCCCGCGCGTTTAACTTTGTGTTGAGCTTGAATCCGCCATTGAGTTTTCGCCTCGGGAGTGTAAAGTCTCGCAATCGGTCATCCGTGTTACCCTACGGTGTTCACCAAGGGTAGTCACGCGACAAGTGGTGTCAGGAGTGGGATTTGAACCCGTCGGACAAATTTTTTTGTCCGCGGCGAGACATCGACACGGTCGGGCGTACATTGCGTCCGACGTTCGAACGCAAAATTTGTATAGGCGAGGCGGAGAAATTTAATAATCAATTGGGCATACGGAGCGCGATATCGCGTCTTCGTCAAATTTAAATTGTGTTTTTGGTATTAAAATAAATACGCGCGCGGGAAACAACCTTCCGAAAGGCGGATGTCGGAGGTCGACGAAATGGAGGTGCGCAGCGAGGCCTCCGTCAGCGTCGGGAGTGAGCCGGAAATGGGGGATAAGGAGGATAGCGTTGGAACTTTCCCCGCCGCTGGGACGGCCCCGATAGATCTCCAGACCATAGTAAATTTACTAAAAGACATGAGGGCTCAGAGGGAGCGATTGGAGAACCAAATGGAGGTAATGAGGGACGAAGCGAGGGCTCGGAGTGAAAAATTGGGGGCACAGGAGAAGCCAAAGGTGGCAAAAATTGAATCGGAACGGGGGGAAGCTAGATTGGGAACAGGAGAGAGTACGGCCCATGCAGATGTGCATGTTGCTCACGAGCAGGGAATTGCACCGGGAATGGCAAAATTGGGAATTGCACAGGGAATGGCAATTGAAGTAAATAGGGAGACTGCAGGTGCAGAGGTGGATGGGGAATGTCCACAGGTGGATGAGGAATGTGTACAGGTAGAGGGGGAAGGCCTGCAGGTAAACGTGGAGTGTCCACAGGTGAGCGGGGAAGGAAATTTGGAATGTGAGAGTTGGAATGGGGAATGTTTCCCACATTCTGGCCTGGTTGTTTATCGGGACCGTGTGGATGTCACAACACCCCAACCGGGGGATGAATTTGGAATTGTGCAGCACCAGGGCGGTGGTGCGGAGCAAGAGGGGGTAGAGTTTTTGGGGGTCCATGCGATAGAGCCGGACCGGGTATTTATTGGGGATACTGATCAAAGCCTGGCGGGGCCAGGAATGATTTGTAATGATGAGGATGATTTGATCCAGCGGCTGGAGACCTGTGACAGTCCCATGGAGGTAGAGCTTGTTCAGGCCCAAAGGAGTCTGGGGGAAGAGGTGAGTTGGTCCGAGGAGGTGGTTGGAATGACCGAGGGGACGCTCACTGTACACTGCTATTTGGAAACAGAGGCTCCAAAATTGGACAACCAGTTGGGGGAGTGTGTTGGCTCCGGGCTGGATTTGGATCTTGGAGGATCGGGAGATAGAGCTTCTGGAGATTTGGTCCCTGTAGGGAATTTGGATCAACTGCAGGGAGGGGCAGAACAACCGGTGGTAGAGGTTGTTCCCTGCAGCTGCGGAATGGCAGTGGGAATGAAAATTTGTAAAATAAAATTACAATGGGAAATTGATTTGGAGCAGCCATGGTTTGGATTGGTCCCCGGGCTGCGGGATCTGGATATGGAGAGGTCATGGGTGATGGCCTCGGGCAAAAGTTGCCCCTTTCAAAATTTGGGTATGCCAGCCAGCTGGGGGGCTGTGATGGCGAGATTTGGACGTGGGGTCCAGCCTTGGGTGTCGAGGTACGACCTGGGTCCCACGGGGGGTCTGGTGGAGTGTGGCGTCCCTTGTCCGTCGGGGCGCCGTCCGAGCTGGTGGCTCGGGCCGGCAGGGTCACCGGACCCTGGTGGGGGTTAAGACCTCCAGAGGGGTCCGAGGTGGTTTCTCAAGCCTGGGTTGGCATTTATTGAGGACCACTAGGGGGAGGTGTTGTGGGTCGCGCTTTGGTGGTGGCACTGCGGATGGCCAGCTTGGGCCTGATGTAGTGACCACCCGGGCATGCGACCTGACCCCCTCTCCCTGAGACTTTGGGACAACCAGCATGTGGTGACCTGGCATGGTGGTTGGTCTATGGACGCGGGTCAAACCGAATGGACAGGGATGGAGATAGCCTGCCGGACAACCATTGGGGCATCTGTGGAACGTGATGGTGTGAGTGACCTTCCACAGATGCTCCGTTGTGATTTATGGACTCTCGGGTTGGGAAGAGAGCCATGGGGATGTGAATCGGGAGATGTGTAACGAGCCGAGCATATGGGCCATGCTCGGCTGGCATGTGTATGGCAAAGCATCCTTCTTTGGTGAGGTTAGTAAAATGTGACAAATGGTTGGCATGGGTAATCTGTGGGTTAGATGGAAATTTAAGGGTGGATTTTGAAATGCCATGGTGGACACTGTATAGTGACGCCATTATTGATCCAGGTGTGTAGACCAAAGTGTTGGAGGCTGTGATGAAATTAATAGGGTAGCAAGACACAGCTTTCAACTGGTTGCGGGGGCAACTGTGCTGATATTTGGGACGCGGGATGATGGGGATGTAGTTGTGTAGCCTGAGGGTCAACGTGGTGCTGTGCGTGTCCGAGGTGTGTGGACCATGTCTTCTGGGTGGGTCTCCTGGTGGAGCATGGCTGTTGACTGGACCTTGGTGTGGTCAAGTGTGGGTGAGCACTGGGGGGCTGCAGTTCTGTAGTCGGACTGGGGGATGATGGGGAGGTGCAGGGGACGTGGCTGTAGGGATGCCACGCACTGCGACCGTGCCCCCCAGGGCCGAGGTTGTGTGTGCGGTAGTGTGTGTTGTGGCAGCAAGTGCTCACCACATTGGCCAGCTGGGGCTGCTGCAGCTGTGTTCCTCGCAGGGGGGCCGAAGGATGGATGGTGGGTCGCACCCTTATGGACACTCATGGGCCATGTTGGCGTTTTGACTGCTCACCTTGTCCCGGTGACCCTTGCACGGTAGAGGTGCAGAGCTGTCGTGGCCACAGGTAGTTGTGTAGTGATGATCACCGTTGGATGCGGATCCACATACCTGCCAGTGTAGTGGGGACAAAAGAGAAATTTGGAAGTATTTGGTAGGCCCAATGTGAAATTTTGGGATTGTGAAGGGTGGATGACGCTCTTGGACCTGACCAACCTGCAACTACCTGCACTTGAGGTGAGTGTTTAGAGGAGTACTGTCCCAGGCTTCAGGACTTGCTTTGGAAATTGGGGACATGTAAATTGGAGTTGGGAGGCGGGTGAGAGTGATGACATGGCCGGTGAGGGGATGGAATGGGAGCCACAGTGTCTTGTGGGTGGCGTATGTTTTTGTATTGTGGTTAGGTGTTTTGATGTGGTCGTGAGAGTGGAACCTGGAGAGTGAGTGATGATTATTGGAGATAATGAGGGGCGATAAATTGTGCTTTTTGGAAATGTGCTAATGGAAAGGTGTAAGGATTTAATGATTCGAACTGTGAATGGGATTTCACATTGGCAGGCCATGGCAAGCCTTGTAACACCTTTTACACCATCTATGAATTGTACTGAATTGTGCTGAGTTGTGTGGAGAATTGAATGGCAGCGGGGGAGGAAGTGTGTTTTGGGGACCATGGGTGGGGAAGGTGTGTGTGTCCGCAGGTACAGAGCAAGCTCTGAGGAGCGATGCCTGCGGGCCCCCCTCTGCGGCAATTACCCCTGGCAGCCGGTGGTAACTGGAAATTGGAGCTCGTCGGTGGAGGGTCTGGTTGGGCGCCGCGGGGTGAGGAAGTCCCCCGGTGACCCGTGTTGCTGCGCGAAAGCAGGAGGCAAAGGAGCCTGGTGTGTGTGGAGACCCTCACCGGCGAGGTAACGGCGGAAAGGGGCTGTTGGGCTGTCACGGGGCCAAGAGGTAAAGGGGGGGGGGGGGCAATGAATTTGTAAGTCGGTTGACTTGTTTTTGGGACTACGGGCACCACAGCCTGATGCGCCCCCACCATCTTTTTGTGCGGTACCTCCCCGCTGCCTAGTTGAGGAATGCACACACACGTGAATGACATCAATGCCATGGTCCTGCAGGGGGTGTATTGGGAATAAGTGCTTTGTTGATTTTTGCAATGCCTTGATGACCTATGGAATGAGAATGAGTGGTTAAGGGGTCTGTGTAGCATGAATGTGGGCGAAATCCACCGAGCCGTGTCACTCACCTGTAACATCTGGACAGGGCCCGAGGAAATTTAGGGGGATGCATTGGGGATGGCCCCGCAGGTAAGGTTGAGTCTTGTGGCATCCACCGGGGGACGCGGTCTGTAGACCGGGGTATGTACAAAGGTTAGAGTTTTGAGTTTTGGAAAGATGGTTAAGTTTTGTGGTTAAGTTAGTGTTGTGTGTTGTTGTTTCCTCCCTCCACAGGAACAACGAAGAAGATGTACATACTTGCATGATGGTTAAGGGGTTCAGCATGTTAAGGAAGTGTAGGTAGGTAGTCCGACTCACTTCCCACAGCCCTTCCTGATTTATTTCATAGGTTAATTAAGTGTGTGACAGTAAGTGTTAAGGCTGGAATGGTAGCGCCTGCGGTGAACCTTGCAGGAGCTACGGTTCCAGGGGGGGGGGCTGTGTTATGAATTTGGTAATGCAACATCTAGAGCTAGGTAGATCTGAATAGGTAGGTATTCGGCTGTCGTGACAGGGACTCTACATGTAATAAGTTATTGATGTCTAGGCGTTTGTCGGGGTAAGATGTATGGTTGTGGACCTACCTGGAGGTTCGAGTGTTAAATAGTGAGGGATTAAAGGTAACGCCCCTGTGAGTCTCACCTAGTAATCAAACCTTTGTCCTTTATGGCACTGCAAACCACATAAACATTAGTTAGGTCCTTAGTGCAACATTAAATAATTCCCTTTCCCTGACATTGACTTCGTAATAAATGGGCACCACCAGGCCAAGAACACCGCCACAATACACCGCCACCGTTTACACCTCCAAGGCCTACAAACCTCGCCTGCGCACCTCAAAGGCCTACCAACCTCGCTGGCACGTGTTACACCAGGACCGCGGGGTCACGGACGGGAGATGTCAGGAGTCGCATGCCGCAGAGGGCGTGACCTGGGCGAGTTGGGAGGCTTTGATTGGCTGAGGAGTGCGCCAATGTGACGTCATCGGCCACCAATATAGGCGACGGTCGGACGCCATTTCAACAGACACGGACACACACGTCGATGAGCGATCAAGTCGGAAGTTGAGTTGAGTCGCAGAGTTCGTTGTTACAGTTCCGTACCAGAGTTCGTGGCAGTTGGCACAGGACACGGTTCATTGAACATTCGTGACCACAGCTCGTTGCAGTTGGCAGTTGGCACTTGGTTTTGGTTGCTTCGTGCAGCCCTGCGGTGGACCGTTGGAGCAAAGGAGCTCGTGGTGTGTGTGGGCCGTTGGACCGACGAGGCCTGGTGGCGCTTGGAGGCGGACGCAGAGGGCCGTGGAACTTGGAGCGAGGTGTGCGATCGGGCCGAAAGGAGCGGTGTTGGACGGCAGCCACAAAGACGACGAAAGACCAGATAAGCCCGAATCCGCGTACATTTTGAACGACGTGACGTGTTCTTTTCGTAATTAATCTCCCTCGTTTTGTGTTTGATATCAGTCGTGTGGGGACGTCCCGATTTAGTTATTAGTATTACCGGCGCGTGTTTTTTTTCACTGTTATTACTTTAAAATAATAAATCCTTATATTATTTTCTGTACATATTTGAACGCAGTTTCCTGGGTGTTTCATTTTAATAGATAAGGCTGTGGAGCTCGTTGCGTCTGGCCTCCCGCGCGTTTAACTTTGTGTTGAGCTTGAATCCGCCATTGAGTTTTCGCCTCGGGAGTGTAAAGTCTCGCAATCGGTCATCCGTGTTACCCTACGGTGTTCACCAAGGGTAGTCACGCGACAAGTGGTGTCAGGAGTGGGATTTGAACCCGTCGGACAAATTTTTTTGTCCGCGGCGAGACATCGACACGGTCGGGCGTACATTGCGTCCGACGTTCGAACGCAAAATTTGTATAGGCGAGGCGGAGAAATTTAATAATCAATTGGGCATACGGAGCGCGATATCGCGTCTTCGTCAAATTTAAATTGTGTTTTTGGTATTAAAATAAATACGCGCGCGGGAAACAACCTTCCGAAAGGCGGATGTCGGAGGTCGACGAAATGGAGGTGCGCAGCGAGGCCTCCGTCAGCGTCGGGAGTGAGCCGGAAATGGGGGATAAGGAGGATAGCGTTGGAACTTTCCCCGCCGCTGGGACGGCCCCGATAGATCTCCAGACCATAGTAAATTTACTAAAAGACATGAGGGCTCAGAGGGAGCGATTGGAGAACCAAATGGAGGTAATGAGGGACGAAGCGAGGGCTCGGAGTGAAAAATTGGGGGCACAGGAGAAGCCAAAGGTGGCAAAAATTGAATCGGAACGGGGGGAAGCTAGATTGGGAACAGGAGAGAGTACGGCCCATGCAGATGTGCATGTTGCTCACGAGCAGGGAATTGCACCGGGAATGGCAAAATTGGGAATTGCACAGGGAATGGCAATTGAAGTAAATAGGGAGACTGCAGGTGCAGAGGTGGATGGGGAATGTCCACAGGTGGATGAGGAATGTGTACAGGTAGAGGGGGAAGGCCTGCAGGTAAACGTGGAGTGTCCACAGGTGAGCGGGGAAGGAAATTTGGAATGTGAGAGTTGGAATGGGGAATGTTTCCCACATTCTGGCCTGGTTGTTTATCGGGACCGTGTGGATGTCACAACACCCCAACCGGGGGATGAATTTGGAATTGTGCAGCACCAGGGCGGTGGTGCGGAGCAAGAGGGGGTAGAGTTTTTGGGGGTCCATGCGATAGAGCCGGACCGGGTATTTATTGGGGATACTGATCAAAGCCTGGCGGGGCCAGGAATGATTTGTAATGATGAGGATGATTTGATCCAGCGGCTGGAGACCTGTGACAGTCCCATGGAGGTAGAGCTTGTTCAGGCCCAAAGGAGTCTGGGGGAAGAGGTGAGTTGGTCCGAGGAGGTGGTTGGAATGACCGAGGGGACGCTCACTGTACACTGCTATTTGGAAACAGAGGCTCCAAAATTGGACAACCAGTTGGGGGAGTGTGTTGGCTCCGGGCTGGATTTGGATCTTGGAGGATCGGGAGATAGAGCTTCTGGAGATTTGGTCCCTGTAGGGAATTTGGATCAACTGCAGGGAGGGGCAGAACAACCGGTGGTAGAGGTTGTTCCCTGCAGCTGCGGAATGGCAGTGGGAATGAAAATTTGTAAAATAAAATTACAATGGGAAATTGATTTGGAGCAGCCATGGTTTGGATTGGTCCCCGGGCTGCGGGATCTGGATATGGAGAGGTCATGGGTGATGGCCTCGGGCAAAAGTTGCCCCTTTCAAAATTTGGGTATGCCAGCCAGCTGGGGGGCTGTGATGGCGAGATTTGGACGTGGGGTCCAGCCTTGGGTGTCGAGGTACGACCTGGGTCCCACGGGGGGTCTGGTGGAGTGTGGCGTCCCTTGTCCGTCGGGGCGCCGTCCGAGCTGGTGGCTCGGGCCGGCAGGGTCACCGGACCCTGGTGGGGGTTAAGACCTCCAGAGGGGTCCGAGGTGGTTTCTCAAGCCTGGGTTGGCATTTATTGAGGACCACTAGGGGGAGGTGTTGTGGGTCGCGCTTTGGTGGTGGCACTGCGGATGGCCAGCTTGGGCCTGATGTAGTGACCACCCGGGCATGCGACCTGACCCCCTCTCCCTGAGACTTTGGGACAACCAGCATGTGGTGACCTGGCATGGTGGTTGGTCTATGGACGCGGGTCAAACCGAATGGACAGGGATGGAGATAGCCTGCCGGACAACCATTGGGGCATCTGTGGAACGTGATGGTGTGAGTGACCTTCCACAGATGCTCCGTTGTGATTTATGGACTCTCGGGTTGGGAAGAGAGCCATGGGGATGTGAATCGGGAGATGTGTAACGAGCCGAGCATATGGGCCATGCTCGGCTGGCATGTGTATGGCAAAGCATCCTTCTTTGGTGAGGTTAGTAAAATGTGACAAATGGTTGGCATGGGTAATCTGTGGGTTAGATGGAAATTTAAGGGTGGATTTTGAAATGCCATGGTGGACACTGTATAGTGACGCCATTATTGATCCAGGTGTGTAGACCAAAGTGTTGGAGGCTGTGATGAAATTAATAGGGTAGCAAGACACAGCTTTCAACTGGTTGCGGGGGCAACTGTGCTGATATTTGGGACGCGGGATGATGGGGATGTAGTTGTGTAGCCTGAGGGTCAACGTGGTGCTGTGCGTGTCCGAGGTGTGTGGACCATGTCTTCTGGGTGGGTCTCCTGGTGGAGCATGGCTGTTGACTGGACCTTGGTGTGGTCAAGTGTGGGTGAGCACTGGGGGGCTGCAGTTCTGTAGTCGGACTGGGGGATGATGGGGAGGTGCAGGGGACGTGGCTGTAGGGATGCCACGCACTGCGACCGTGCCCCCCAGGGCCGAGGTTGTGTGTGCGGTAGTGTGTGTTGTGGCAGCAAGTGCTCACCACATTGGCCAGCTGGGGCTGCTGCAGCTGTGTTCCTCGCAGGGGGGCCGAAGGATGGATGGTGGGTCGCACCCTTATGGACACTCATGGGCCATGTTGGCGTTTTGACTGCTCACCTTGTCCCGGTGACCCTTGCACGGTAGAGGTGCAGAGCTGTCGTGGCCACAGGTAGTTGTGTAGTGATGATCACCGTTGGATGCGGATCCACATACCTGCCAGTGTAGTGGGGACAAAAGAGAAATTTGGAAGTATTTGGTAGGCCCAATGTGAAATTTTGGGATTGTGAAGGGTGGATGACGCTCTTGGACCTGACCAACCTGCAACTACCTGCACTTGAGGTGAGTGTTTAGAGGAGTACTGTCCCAGGCTTCAGGACTTGCTTTGGAAATTGGGGACATGTAAATTGGAGTTGGGAGGCGGGTGAGAGTGATGACATGGCCGGTGAGGGGATGGAATGGGAGCCACAGTGTCTTGTGGGTGGCGTATGTTTTTGTATTGTGGTTAGGTGTTTTGATGTGGTCGTGAGAGTGGAACCTGGAGAGTGAGTGATGATTATTGGAGATAATGAGGGGCGATAAATTGTGCTTTTTGGAAATGTGCTAATGGAAAGGTGTAAGGATTTAATGATTCGAACTGTGAATGGGATTTCACATTGGCAGGCCATGGCAAGCCTTGTAACACCTTTTACACCATCTATGAATTGTACTGAATTGTGCTGAGTTGTGTGGAGAATTGAATGGCAGCGGGGGAGGAAGTGTGTTTTGGGGACCATGGGTGGGGAAGGTGTGTGTGTCCGCAGGTACAGAGCAAGCTCTGAGGAGCGATGCCTGCGGGCCCCCCTCTGCGGCAATTACCCCTGGCAGCCGGTGGTAACTGGAAAATGGAGCTCGTCGGTGGAGGGTCTGGTTGGGCGCCGCGGGGTGAGGAAGTCCCCCGGTGACCCGTGTTGCTGCGCGAAAGCAGGAGGCAAAGGAGCCTGGTGTGTGTGGAGACCCTCACCGGCGAGGTAACGGCGGAAAGGGGCTGTTGGGCTGTCACGGGGCCAAGAGGTAAAGGGGGGGGGGGGGGGGCAATGAATTTGTAAGTCGGTTGACTTGTTTTTGGGACTACGGGCACCACAGCCTGATGCGCCCCCACCATCTTTTTGTGCGGTACCTCCCCGCTGCCTAGTTGAGGAATGCACACACACGTGAATGACATCAATGCCATGGTCCTGCAGGGGGTGTATTGGGAATAAGTGCTTTGTTGATTTTTGCAATGCGTTGATGACCTATGGAATGAGAATGAGTGGTTAAGGGGTCTGTGTAGCATGAATGTGGGCGAAATCCACCGAGCCGTGTCACTCACCTGTAACATCTGGACAGGGCCCGAGGAAATTTAGGGGGATGCATTGGGGATGGCCCCGCAGGTAAGGTTGAGTCTTGTGGCATCCACCGGGGGACGCGGTCTGTAGACCGGGGTATGTACAAAGGTTAGAGTTTTGGAAAGATGGTTAAGTTTTGTGGTTAAGTTAGTGTTGTGTGTTGTTGTTTCCTCCCTCCACAGGAACAACGAAGAAGATGTACATACTTGCATGATGGTTAAGGGGTTCAGCATGTTAAGGAAGTGTAGGTAGGTAGTCCGACTCACTTCCCACAGCCCTTCCTGATTTATTTCATAGGTTAATTAAGTGTGTGACAGTAAGTGTTAAGGCTGGAATGGTAGCGCCTGCGGTGAACCTTGCAGGAGCTACGGTTCCAGGGGGGGGGCTGTGTTATGAATTTGGTAATGCAACATCTAGAGCTAGGTAGATCTGAATAGGTAGGTATTCGGCTGTCGTGACAGGGACTCTACATGTAATAAGTTATTGATGTCTAGGCGTTTGTCGGGGTAAGATGTATGGTTGTGGACCTACCTGGAGGTTCGAGTGTTAAATAGTGAGGGATTAAAGGTAACGCCCCTGTGAGTCTCACCTAGTAATCAAACCTTTGTCCTTTATGGCACTGCAAACCACATAAACATTAGTTAGGTCCTTAGTGCAACATTAAATAATTCCCTTTCCCTGACATTGACTTCGTAATAAATGGGCACCACCAGGCCAAGAACACCGCCACAATACACCGCCACCGTTTACACCTCCAAGGCCTACAAACCTCGCCTGCGCACCTCAAAGGCCTACCAACCTCGCTGGCACGTGTTACACCAGGACCGCGGGGTCACGGACGGGAGATGTCAGGAGTCGCATGCCGCAGAGGGCGTGACCTGGGCGAGTTGGGAGGCTTTGATTGGCTGAGGAGTGCGCCAATGTGACGTCATCGGCCACCAATATAGGCGACGGTCGGACGCCATTTCAACAGACACGGACACACACGTCGATGAGCGATCAAGTCGGAAGTTGAGTTGAGTCGCAGAGTTCGTTGTTACAGTTCCGTACCAGAGTTCGTGGCAGTTGGCACAGGACACGGTTCATTGAACATTCGTGACCACAGCTCGTTGCAGTTGGCAGTTGGCACTTGGTTTTGGTTGCTTCGTGCAGCCCTGCGGTGGACCGTTGGAGCAAAGGAGCTCGTGGTGTGTGTGGGCCGTTGGACCGACGAGGCCTGGTGGCGCTTGGAGGCGGACGCAGAGGGCCGTGGAACTTGGAGCGAGGTGTGCGATCGGGCCGAAAGGAGCGGTGTTGGACGGCAGCCACAAAGACGACGAAAGACCAGATAAGCCCGAATCCGCGTACATTTTGAACGACGTGACGTGTTCTTTTCGTAATTAATCTCCCTCGTTTTGTGTTTGATATCAGTCGTGTGGGGACGTCCCGATTTAGTTATTAGTATTACCGGCGCGTGTTTTTTTTCACTGTTATTACTTTAAAATAATAAATCCTTATATTATTTTCTGTACATATTTGAACGCAGTTTCCTGGGTGTTTCATTTTAATAGATAAGGCTGTGGAGCTCGTTGCGTCTGGCCTCCCGCGCGTTTAACTTTGTGTTGAGCTTGAATCCGCCATTGAGTTTTCGCCTCGGGAGTGTAAAGTCTCGCAATCGGTCATCCGTGTTACCCTACGGTGTTCACCAAGGGTAGTCACGCGACAAGTGGTGTCAGGAGTGGGATTTGAACCCGTCGGACAAATTTTTTTGTCCGCGGCGAGACATCGACACGGTCGGGCGTACATTGCGTCCGACGTTCGAACGCAAAATTTGTATAGGCGAGGCGGAGAAATTTAATAATCAATTGGGCATACGGAGCGCGATATCGCGTCTTCGTCAAATTTAAATTGTGTTTTTGGTATTAAAATAAATACGCGCGCGGGAAACAACCTTCCGAAAGGCGGATGTCGGAGGTCGACGAAATGGAGGTGCGCAGCGAGGCCTCCGTCAGCGTCGGGAGTGAGCCGGAAATGGGGGATAAGGAGGATAGCGTTGGAACTTTCCCCGCCGCTGGGACGGCCCCGATAGATCTCCAGACCATAGTAAATTTACTAAAAGACATGAGGGCTCAGAGGGAGCGATTGGAGAACCAAATGGAGGTAATGAGGGACGAAGCGAGGGCTCGGAGTGAAAAATTGGGGGCACAGGAGAAGCCAAAGGTGGCAAAAATTGAATCGGAACGGGGGGAAGCTAGATTGGGAACAGGAGAGAGTACGGCCCATGCAGATGTGCATGTTGCTCACGAGCAGGGAATTGCACCGGGAATGGCAAAATTGGGAATTGCACAGGGAATGGCAATTGAAGTAAATAGGGAGACTGCAGGTGCAGAGGTGGATGGGGAATGTCCACAGGTGGATGAGGAATGTGTACAGGTAGAGGGGGAAGGCCTGCAGGTAAACGTGGAGTGTCCACAGGTGAGCGGGGAAGGAAATTTGGAATGTGAGAGTTGGAATGGGGAATGTTTCCCACATTCTGGCCTGGTTGTTTATCGGGACCGTGTGGATGTCACAACACCCCAACCGGGGGATGAATTTGGAATTGTGCAGCACCAGGGCGGTGGTGCGGAGCAAGAGGGGGTAGAGTTTTTGGGGGTCCATGCGATAGAGCCGGACCGGGTATTTATTGGGGATACTGATCAAAGCCTGGCGGGGCCAGGAATGATTTGTAATGATGAGGATGATTTGATCCAGCGGCTGGAGACCTGTGACAGTCCCATGGAGGTAGAGCTTGTTCAGGCCCAAAGGAGTCTGGGGGAAGAGGTGAGTTGGTCCGAGGAGGTGGTTGGAATGACCGAGGGGACGCTCACTGTACACTGCTATTTGGAAACAGAGGCTCCAAAATTGGACAACCAGTTGGGGGAGTGTGTTGGCTCCGGGCTGGATTTGGATCTTGGAGGATCGGGAGATAGAGCTTCTGGAGATTTGGTCCCTGTAGGGAATTTGGATCAACTGCAGGGAGGGGCAGAACAACCGGTGGTAGAGGTTGTTCCCTGCAGCTGCGGAATGGCAGTGGGAATGAAAATTTGTAAAATAAAATTACAATGGGAAATTGATTTGGAGCAGCCATGGTTTGGATTGGTCCCCGGGCTGCGGGATCTGGATATGGAGAGGTCATGGGTGATGGCCTCGGGCAAAAGTTGCCCCTTTCAAAATTTGGGTATGCCAGCCAGCTGGGGGGCTGTGATGGCGAGATTTGGACGTGGGGTCCAGCCTTGGGTGTCGAGGTACGACCTGGGTCCCACGGGGGGTCTGGTGGAGTGTGGCGTCCCTTGTCCGTCGGGGCGCCGTCCGAGCTGGTGGCTCGGGCCGGCAGGGTCACCGGACCCTGGTGGGGGTTAAGACCTCCAGAGGGGTCCGAGGTGGTTTCTCAAGCCTGGGTTGGCATTTATTGAGGACCACTAGGGGGAGGTGTTGTGGGTCGCGCTTTGGTGGTGGCACTGCGGATGGCCAGCTTGGGCCTGATGTAGTGACCACCCGGGCATGCGACCTGACCCCCTCTCCCTGAGACTTTGGGACAACCAGCATGTGGTGACCTGGCATGGTGGTTGGTCTATGGACGCGGGTCAAACCGAATGGACAGGGACAGCTGCACTGGAATACTGGTAATGCGAGTTGGTTTATGGTTTGATTTTGTTCCTTGGAGATGGGTATGTTTTCAGGATCAGTCTTGTTCTACGCAAGTATTCTTTGGTAATTATTGTTTGTGCATTTGTTTGTGACAGATTTGGAGGCCCTCTTCTACCCCGAGGTATTTGTATGATGCCTCATTTTATAGCTACTGTGTTGTTGTATTTAGGTTGATTTTTATGTTGTCCATTTTTGTTGGTTAACCTTGTACAAATGTCTACTTATCACATTTATCTAGTCCAAATTCCATTTGCATGTCGTCGGAGTACGGTTTCACAAATTTCAGTTGGTCTGCGAATTTTTTTATCTTTTGGTGTGAAAATATTTTAATCATCCATGTACATCATCCATGAGTGATAGGGGTAAAACTGATATATAGCACTATATCTCAAAAATGTATGGATGGATTTGGACGAAACTTGGTGTGGATGGGGTCCGAGAAAACGTTTTGCAGCCATAAGCCTCCTATGTATCTGCCGTCAATTTTTGGTTCATTTGGGTGATCTTGTGGGATGGTAAAGTTGTAAATTAAAGAGCAGAGTAATTGAACGCATTAGTAATGAGAAATCGTTAGGCCATTTCCTCGGAGAAAGGATCCCAACTCCGAGGGAAATCATGTTGGTGAGCAACAGATATGACAATATGATGCAAGAGATTTTAAATCAGGTGTTGTAGAACCATTTAAATTCGTGAAATGTGTTAAGCCACCTCCTCAACAGTGCATTCGGTCACTATTTCACACAAGCAGCGGCGTTTAAAAAACTCAATTCTTGACAAACGTGCAAAACAAATCATAGAAAAAGTAACATAACAATGACATGTCAGGCGCGGTTTCTGGACACTAAATATTTGATGCTTTTGGCTACTGATTGGCCGAGATAGATGAACAGCTTTGTGACTATCATACAGCATGATCATTTACCGATTGGTTGTGTAGCTTAATCCACTTTATGACATCACGGCATGATTGGAATATGTGACTGCAATTAATCCACACCACCTATAAAGTGGTGATTTAGGAATATGAGTACGGTTCAAAAATAGATACAAACATGTCAAAGATAGATTTAATTCTTTCAGATTTGCTTTCCCAAAACACAGATATCAGAATACAAATTTCCCTCAATATGGTGTCAGAACCCCTTTAATGGGATCGGATATAACGTTTTGAGCATATAATAAGATGGACTACAACATGGATGTCTATATTGCTCATGTCTATGATAAGATTAGAGAGTTTTTTTTGTGTATAGTATACCTGCTTGGAACTTCGCTCAAAGAGCAGAAACTGCTGGCATTGCTCGAGAGACTTCTTCATGGTGGCCCAATGGAGGAGGACATTGTTCTCACGCTCATGGAGCTCATTCAAAATGCCTGGACATATATTTTGGAGAGAAGGCTGAGAGAAATAAATGGCAATGATGGTCACTTATTTAGCCCATACAAATATAAAGGTGCTCATATTCATTTGTGAAACAAATCTCTGTGAAATGAGCTCATATTGAGAACTTGTTGATTTCATCTTCTTCATATACGATCATTTACATGTGATTCGCTTTTTCGTCTTTAAAACATTTGTAACAATGATATATACAGTGCCTAGAAAGTCCACACCAACTTTCAAATTTTTCACCTTTTGCTGCCCTCAAAGCCTGGAATTAAAATGCATTAAATCAGACTTTTCCCACCTTTATTTACACATCGTAAACCACAACATCCAAGTGAAAAACAAATTCTACAAATTTCAGAAAATTAATCAAAAACACAAAACTAGAATATCTTAGTTGGACAAGCAATCTTCAAGTCTTGCCACAGATTTTTCATTGGATTTAGGTCGGGGATCTGACTGGGCTACTCAAGTACATTTATCTTTTTGTTCCTTAGCCACTCCAGTGTAGCTTTGGCCATGCGCTTCCGGTCGTTGTCATGTTGAAAGGTGAACTTCCGTCCCAATTTCTGCTTTCTTGGAGAGGGCATCAGGTTTTCCTCGAGGATTTTCTCTGTATTTTGATCCACCCATTTCCACTTCTATCCTGACAAGTGCCCCAGTCCCTGTTGATGAGAATCATCCCCATAACATGATGCTGCCACCACTATGCTTCACAGTAGGGATAGTGTTCTTTGGGTGATGTGCTGTGTTGGGCTTGCGCCTGTTAGCTGTGTTAGGCCAAAAGGTTCCATCTTGGTTTCGTCAGACCACAAACTTTTTGCAACATGGCTTCAGAATCTACGGAGTGGTTTTTTGCATATCTCAAATGACGAATCAAGTTGGGATTTTTTGAGTAATGTCTTCCTTCTTGCCACCCACCATACAGGCCAGACTTGTGGGGTGCTAGGGATATTGTTGTCACATGCAAACAGTGACCAGTCTTTGCCATAAAGGCCTATCGCTCTTTCAATGTTGCTAATGGCCTCTCTGATCAGTCTCCTCTTTGCTTGGTCATCTAGTTTGGGGGGATGGCCCGATCTAGGCAGGGTCTTGGTGGTACCATATGGCTTCCACTTTTTAATGATTGTCTAGACTGTGCTCCAAGGGATATTGAAGGCCTTTGAAATATTTTTATACCCATCCCCTGATCTGTGCCTTTCCACAACTTTATCCCGGAGGTCTTTTGAAAGCTCCTTGGTGCTCATGGTGAGTCTTTGCTGTGAAATGCACGACCCATCAGAAGAGAAAACCTACAGGAACAGCCGATTTAATTCTGAAATAATCAGAATCACTACAATTTCACACAGATGGAGGCCAATTAACTTGGTGTGTGATTTTGAAGGTGATTGGTTACACCTGCACTAATTTACAATTGCTATTATAATGGGAGTGGACACTTATCCAACCAAGATATTCTAGTTTTGTATTTTTAATTAATTTTCTGAAATATGTAAAATGTGTACTTCACTTGGAAGTTGTGTGTTACGATATGCAAATTAAGGTGGAAAAAGTCTGATTTAATGCATTTTAATTCCAGGCTACAAGGTAACAAAAGGTGAAAGTTTTGAAAGGGTTATTTTTTTTGTTTTTTTTTGTATACAGAGTCGAGGCTCGTGAAAGAGCTAACATTTATCAAAGAAACAAATCAAACAAACAACCAAACAAAGTATATAAAAAGGGGAGCGGTCGACAAGATGGGGAGAGAAGGGGAGGAAGTGCACACAAACACAACATTTGAGAGCAGGGACATCGGGAGATGTGTGGGAGGGAGAGGGCCTGGGGGGAGGCAGGATAGGTATAAAACGCAAGGACACCAAGGACTTCCAGGAAAGAAGACAAAAGTCACCTCAAAAAAGTGGATTTGGGGTGAAATTAGTGGGGATAGAAAAGATCAAGGTTTTGGATTGGGGAAGATAAGAGATGGTGGTGAACAGCCGTTTTAAAGACCTGGAGGGAGGAGTGGGATTGAAGAGAGTGAGGGAGTTTGTTCCAGAGGCGGGAGAAAAGAGGAACGAAGGAGTGAAGGTGAGCAGAGAGTCTTGATTTTGGCAGTTTAACCATAAGAGGGTTGCAGGCAGATCTTGTGCGACCTGTAGGAATATTTGGGGGACAGAGCCCAGAGAGAGCTGGGGGAGCAAGGCCGGAGAGGAGTCGGTAGAAGACGGAAAGACCACCAACCTGCCTGCGGTGAGTAAGTGAAAGGCCCTCGGAGATAGCGTCATCACAGCAGATTCCAATGATTCTGAACGCTTTGGTTTCAACAGCGTGAAGACGAGCTAGGTGTGAGGCAGGAGCACCACCCAGAGGGGAGAGCAGTATTCCATTGAGCTGCGGATGAAAGCCTTGTATGTGGTGAGGAGCTCAGGTGTGCCAAGGAAGGACTTCACACGACGGAGGATGCCCAGTCGGCGACTGGCTTTGGAGGCCAGCTTGGAAATGTGGTTTTCCCAGGAAAGATCATGGCAGATAGTGAGACCCAAAAGCTTGAGTGACAGAACTTCTTGGAGAGGATTATTCAGAAAGTAGATGGGAGGGTTGTCCAGTCGGTCTTTTCGGAGAGACATCGTAAGAGTGTGAGATTTGTCAGGATTGAAAGACATGTTCCACTTGTTTGCCCAGTCTGTGATTTTGTCCAGGTCTGCAGAGAGTGAGGAGGCTGTAGACTGCCGATCTGAGGGATGAGGAATGGAGCGGCAGAGAGTGGAGTCATCAGCAAAGAGATAGAGAGGATTTTCAAGAGAGTTAGAGAGATCATTGATGAAGACCAGAAAAAGCACAGGGCCCAGAACACTGCCTTGGGGAACTCCAGCCTGAACAGGAAGAGGAGATGAGAGAAACCCATTCAGGGCCACACGTTGACTATGACGAGAGAGGAAATCCGCCAGCCATGCGTGGAGATTTCCATGGATACCAAAGGAGGAGAGTTTGGTGAGCAGAGCGGGGTGCCAGACCGTATCGAAGGCACGTGATATGTCGAGGGAGACAGCTCTAATTTCCTGTTTGGCATTGAGGACCTCCATCCATTGTTGAGACAGCAGAAGCAGCATGTCCAGAGTAGAGTAACCTGGTCTGAAACCAAATTGAAGATCAGTGACCAAGCCATTGGAGAAGAGGAAAGATTTCATATCCGAAGCAATGATGGATTCTATGACTTTGCTGATAATTAGGAGAAGGCTGATTGGTCTGTAGTTGCT
Organism: Myxine glutinosa; assembly: GCF_964187855.1. NCBI lineage: Eukaryota > Metazoa > Chordata > Myxini > Myxiniformes > Myxinidae > Myxine > Myxine glutinosa. The sequence continues at coordinate 22,182,008 of NC_136266.1, read as the reverse complement.
AGGATCTGTTTTTGCACCTTTTTTGTGCAAAGCGGTGATGTTGGCTGATTTCCAAGCAGATGGCAGTTGATCTTGAGCAAAAGAGAGGGTGAAGAGAACAGAGAGAGGGAGTGAAAGAGCGGAAGAACAGGATTTTAGGACCCATGGGCTGATGCCGTCAGGTCCAGTTGCAGAATCAGAGTCGAGGGTTGACAGAAACTTTTCCACCTTGTCAGGAGGAAAGGACACCGAGTCCAGGAGCAGCTGGGTACGACTGGGTACGGTGGGTACAGAGAGGGATGGGTTTGAGACACAAGATTTGGAGGCAAACACAGAGTTGAGGCATTCAGCTTTTTCACGTGCGGAGTCAGCTGTGTAGCCGTTTGAGGTAAGGGAGGGGATGGAGGGGGAACAAACACCAGAAACAGATTTGACCAGACGCCACCAGGATTTGGAAGAGGGAGACAGATAAGAGAGTTCGGTCTTGAGAACGGAGAGATATTGTTTCCTGGCTCTCCTGAGGGTGGACACACACTTGTTTCGGGCTTTGTGAAAGGAAATAAGATTTCCTTCTCTTGGATTTGCTTTCCAGGAGACGAAGGCAAGTTGTTTCTGGGCAATAGCCTCACCACAAGACTCCGTGTACCATGGATGGGAGGAAGGGTATGACAACTGAAGACGAGATGGGATAAATCTGTGCATGAGAGAGAGCAATTTACTTTGGAAGAATTCCCAGGATGAGTTGATGTCAGAGGTGGTATAGATGGGAGACCAGTCTAGACGATTGATGGCTGTAGATTTTCTAGAGGCACTGTATATGTGTGTGTGTATATACATATATATATATATATATATATATATATATATATATATATATATATATATATATATATATATATATATATATAAATATATATATTACTCATACCTCCATGACTTCAAGCAGGGTACACTTCCATCTCATGCCATCCCCTGTCCAGACCCACAATACGTTCTACCCTCATAGAGGTTTCCCTCATAGATATATATATACATATATATATATATATATATATACATATATATGTATATATATATATACATATATATATATATATATATATACATATATATATATATATATATACATATATATATATATATATATACACATATATATATATATATATACATATATATATATATATATACATATATATATATATATACATATATATATATATATACATATATATATATATATATATATATATATATATATATATATATATATATATATATATATACAGTCATCCCTCGCTATATCGCGGTTCACTTTTCGCGGCTTCGGTACATCGCGGGTTTTTCTCGCTAGTATATGTAAAATTATATCGCCGATTTTTCGCTATATCGCGGGATTTTGCGGTATAAATGTATTTTTATATACTATTATTTTAAATATTTTTGTGGTAAAATAAGCATTTTCTAGCCTAAAAAATTAAAAAACGTAAAAAAATAAGAAAAATACGGTAATTAAAACATATTACAAGAAATAAAATACTGTACATAGTGTACAGTAGAACAGTAGACAAAGAGACAAAGAGTCGTGCGTATGGAAAACGCAGATGCGGCAGCTTCCATTTGTGCTAGTTACCCACGTAATGGGTAACTGTAATGCTCTTTCTGGCTGTGCAGTACATTCATCATCGTCATCACCTTCATCGTCATCAGTACTGCACAGCTAATTCATCATCATCTTCATCACGCAAGTTGTAGTATTGAAGAGCCGGGGCTCTTGCTTGATACGGACGAAATGACGGGCAAGACACAAACTCGTCCGAGAAGATATTTATTCTCAAAACCAACTCGGGAACACTGAAAAGCCCATTTATCGGGCTGCATTATAAAGCATAACCAGAAACCGAAAGCCACGCCTCTCAAGCGTGGCGTGCTTCGGAGGTCACGTGATCAACAGGTGTAGCTGATTATACCCGCACGCGCGGCACGCTTTGGCGGTCACGTGACCAGCCACTCTGTCACCGGGGATCCCCGCCGGTGACGTCACCGGCTGGAGCAAGGAGATTCTGATGCTGGTCTTGCTTGGGGGACCCATGGGTCGCTACAGTATCTTCAATCGTGAGTACCCATTAGAATTTTATATGTTGTTAAAATTATGTATGTTTAAGAGTGTAAAAAGTGTTTAAGAGTATAGGAAGTGTTTATAAGAGTATGGGAAAGGTTAATAAGAGTGTGAGAAAGGTTAATAAGAGTGTGGGAAAGGTTAATAAGAGTGTGGGGAGGGTCATAAAGCTTTAAAATATATATAAATAATAAAATAAAAATATGGTCGCTACTTCGCGGATTTTCGTCTATCGCGGGGGGTTCTGGAACGTAACCCCCGCGATAAACGAGGGATCACTGTATATATATATACATACATACATATATATATATATATATATTGTTGCGAATATGGAATTTGGCCTCCATATCCGCTTGTAAATATTCCCCTATTTTCTCCAATACTCCCCAACTTTCCCCAATCCCCCATTCCCTAGTCCCATTGCATGTAAACAACAATCAGTAGAGCCGACCTTCCCCTTATTCCCCCATTAAATGTCGTGCCCAGGTCCACCGCACCACACGTAGACAACTTTCGGACATCTTCCTAGTTATTCTTAATCTATGTCAGTTAAGGCCTCGTTTCCATTAATTATGACTCTTCGTTGCACCAGAATGTGATTATATGGCATCAGTAGTGAGTTTAGGACCTTTCCCATACCTCCTCCCATCTTCTTCCCCAAACAACAACAATAACAACAACTACAACAACAATTACAACTACAACTACGACTACAACAACAGAGGGGCGGGGAGTGTGCGTCCTCACACCGGCTCGGTTACCCGCCATGACCATGCGCTCCACGGCGTTACCCCGAAGGGGCTGGCTGTCAGCTCCTCGTCAGGGGCGGAGCCAGTAACCCCCCCCACGCACCCAATGAGAAGCAACGTGCCGATTCCATCTGGGGCGGAGCTAACGAGCCGAGGGCGTGTCACTCCCCGCCGGATATACGCGGCCCCGCGCCGGATGTGACGTCAGATGCGCCTCAGCTTGGAGAAAGAACGTCGCCTTCCGAGCGCTGTGACCTCCCTGCATCTCTGGACCGGACCGAGTCGATTCTGCCTTGAGCCAAGAGTGCACCTTGAGCCATCGATACCCGCTGTCCTTTTCATCAACCCCCGTGTGAGTCAGCCTTTTGTCCCGTTTATCTGTCGTCTGTTGGGGTTAATATAAGAGTGTGTCTAAGTGCTTGTCTTTCTATGCTGTCCCTCTTGTAGTTGTAATCTAACCTTCCGCCTTAATATAACCTCCTCCAGAGGTCTTGAGAACTGAACCCCTGGTGTCGTATTGTGTTATTGTAATCCAGCCGGGTGTCTTCTTTTTCTTATTGAGCCAGCATCGTGCGACTAGTCAACGTTCGGGCACAATCGGGTAACTTGTGCAGACGTGGTCATACCATAAAACCGCTCGGTAAATAACATCCAAGCCACGTCTGTAACAATTGGTGTCAGGAGTGGGATTCGAACCCGGGACTAAATTTATTAGGCCCAAATTTGTAACAGTTAGAATCGATTTGGAGCGCGTTTCCCGCGCGAAATTATAACGGCGAAATTTGAATTTGTTTTACGAAAATAAAAAATAAAAACCGAATTTTGAAAGTCGCGCTATGGCGGATCAAGACAGCTGGGGTCCGGTAGAGGAGAGAGAGGTAGGGTCGATCCAGGACCAAAATGAGGGACAGGAGGAGAGCGAAGCAGTGAGGGCGGCAGGTTCGCAAAATAGCGCCGTCACGCACGAAGAAGCGGGCGCGCAAAATGGCGCCTCGCTCATCACCGCGCCAGCGACCGTGGCAGCGCCCCCGGTGGATTTGAACTTGTTTTTTATGCAAATGAAGGCCCTTATGGACAAGAATAATGAAGAAATGGAAAGCAGAATAATGATGGGAATGAGGGCTGATAGGGAACAAATGGGGAACCGGATGGATGCTCAGAGTGAGCAAATGAGGGTTAATAGTGAGCGATTAGAGGGCCAAATGGGGGTAATGGGAAACCAAATGGGGGTAATGAGGGACGAAGCGAGGGGTACCAGTGAGGGGTTAGACAATAATTTTGAGGAGTTAGACAAGAAATTTGGGAAGTTAGACAATAATTTTGAGGGGTTAGACAACGGGATAAAAGAAGTGAAAAATGGGTTAATGGGGGTAGAAAATAGAATGGCTGCCCAGGAGAATCAGATAGAGGGAGTGAAAAATGGGTTAGAGGGGTTAGAAAACAGTATGGAAGGCAAATTGAGGGACATGAGGGACCAAGCGGAAAGGGAAGTTAAACAAATGGAGCAGCAGATAGAGGGGGTCAGAATGGGGGTAGAAACCAAACTGGATGCTCACAGGGAGGAAATGGAGCAGATGAGGGTGGCATCTGGGCAGGAGATGCAAGTGATGGGAGAGCAGATCAGAAGAGGAGTGAGTGAGGAGGTCGGAGGAGTGCGCGAGGAGGTGAGGCACTGTAAGGAGCACATGGAGAAGGAGGTGAGAAAGGGGACTGTAAAGTTACAAGGGGGCATAGAGGACCTGACGCAGGAGGTGGAGCAGCTGACGGTGGGACAAACGGAGTTAGTGGAGCAGGTTCAAAGGAACACTGCGGTATTAGGAGGGTTAAAAGCGACACAAAACGACATAAAAAACGACTTGATAGCGACAAAGAGGCAGTGTCAGACGGTACGTGAGGGACTGACAACGAGGTTGGACGAGGTGATAGAGGTAATGGAGACGAAGGACCGGCAGGTGAGGACGCACCTGGAAACGGTCAAGGTAGCCTTGGAGGACGAGCTTGAGGAGACGTACCGGGGAATGAAAGAGGTGAAGCAGAAACTAGAAGAAGTGGAAGAAGGGATGAGCGAAATTAAGAAGCGACGGAGAGGGGATAAGAAAGAAATAAAAGAGGAGATAAAAGAATTGGTCCAAAGTCTGTGTTTGGATCGTGATGATGTGCTCATTAACCGAATGAGGGATTCGCAGGTGATGGAGGAGAAGCGAAGAGGAAGAGGACCCGGTGTAAGTGGTGACCAATATGGTCGTGCGTATGATGCGCCAGGGGATTTAAGAAGCTTGGGGGTCGAGATGGACCCGGGTGTTCGTGAGAGGCCGTTGGTGAAGTGTGCGACAGGTCTGGTGTGCGAAAGAGGAGGTGTGCGAGAAAGTCCGACTCTGGGGTGTGTGAGGAAAAAGTGCGTGCCAAGGAGTGAGTGTGCTGGCAAGAGTGAGTCGGTCGTAGCGCATGTGCGAGGGGGCACATGGAAGCGCGGTGTGGTGAGTGTTACAGAGGGTGTAACGGGAGAGTGTGCGCGAGAAAGGTGTGTAACGGACAGGTGCATGGGGAAAGAGTGCGCTGTCAAAGGCAAGGAAGAATGCACACCTGTGGTGAGTGTTACAGAGGGTGTGACGGGAGAGTGTGCGCGAGGAAGGTGTGTGACGGACAGGTGCATGGGGAAAGAGTGCGCTGTCAAAGGCAAGGAAGAATGCACAGCTGTGGTGAGTGTTACAGAGGGTGTAACGGGAGAGTGTGCGCGAGAAAGGTGTGTGACGGACAGGTGCATGAGGAAAGAGTGTGCTGTCAAGAGTAAGGGTGAGTGCGCTGTCAGGAATGGAGGTGAAAGTAGTGAGAGTGACATGGAGCGTGAGTTAGTTGTGACAGGTGAGCGAGGATGTACACCTGGGATGGAAGGATGCACACCTGGAATGGTAGAGCGTGAGTGGGAATGCACGCTGGAGTTGGTGGTGAGGCACGTGGTTGGGTGTGCGAATGAGAGCACACCTGTGATTGTCACAGAGGAGGTGACCGAGGAGGGGGCGCGAAGAGGTGTATTGGTGAGGTGTGCTACCAACGAGTGTGTGCCAAAGTGTTCGGTGGTCAGGTGTGTGACCAAGGCGGTGAGTGGAATGGGTGTACCTGGGTGTGTAAGGAACGGTACGAGGGGCATGGAAACGGCTGGATGTGTGAGCAAGGAACGGGCTGCGGGATGTAAGCATGCAGGTGAAGCATCGACGTTAGACGGGGTAGAGTTTAGAACGACTTATAGCCGAGTCGGGCCCTCGGTGCGTGCTGGGCCTCGCTTTGAACGGCCGCGTCCGTGCTCCACTAGGCGGAGCGGGCAGCCCGATAGAAAGGGTCGTCATGGCGACCACTTTTTGGTGAGGCATTCCGGCAGGCCGAGATCGAGCCATGGGATGGCTCCGTGCCGAGATGGTGCGTGGGATCTCGGCCCAGGTAAACCTCCTTCCCTGCACCGAATGCGGGATGCATCCAGCCGCTGGCACAAAACAACCAGCATCCATTGCTTGGCTTCACGAAGCCGGGCTTTGGACAGGGAGTGGCGCACCGAGAGGTATTAGTGAGTCGACTGGGTGATGAGGTTAGTGTTTTGGACCCAAAATTAGAGAAAAACAAAATTTGATGATTGGCAAGGGATTGGCAGTAGTGATTGGCAGATGATGGGCAGTGATTGGCAAATTTTTAATTTGTTGAAATTTGATGTGCAAAATTGGTAGTGAGAGACCCCCGATGTGGTGGGATGGCAAATCCACCATCCCTCACAGGTGGGGCAAAGGAGCAATAGCTTATGGGGTGTATGGCAGTGAAAACTAGCCCGGGTGGGTTAGGATATTGTGTGTAGGGATCTAGAAGAGATTGACATTAGGTAACGTTAAGTTTAGTTAGTGACTGATACCTGTAGTGGGGACGCAGGTAGATTAGTGTGGATGATAATGACGTGGGAGCGCAATAGTTTAAAGGGACGACTGGGAAGCGCAAGTTTCAGAAGGGAGTAGTTAGCTGAGATGATGCCGTGTGTGTGAGGATGGAACAGGTGTGATTGCACAGGTGTGCAATTGGACAGGTGTGTGGAGCAGTGTATGAGTCGTGAGTGTGTGGATCAGCGCGAATGCGCTTGGGGAGAGAAGGGTGCAGGTGGCACCAAGTGTGAGAGCACAGGTGTGCAAGTACAGGTGTGTGGAGAGAGTTGGAGTAAGTGGTACGGAGTGGTGTGCATGGTGCGAAGGTGTGGATGGGGGAAGAGTGGACCCCTTTCACGAGTACCCGGGGCGGGTAGTGTAAGTGTTAGGTAGAGGGTATAGGTAAATTGTGGTTAGATATTGGCATCTGTGGTGCGGTTGCAGAATGGTGTTGTGGATGGGTGCATTAGTGTTGTGGAAATGGCTGGGCGTGTAGCCTGTTAGTGTGTGTAGTTGGTTGGGCACTCCACCACTGTGAGGATGTCGGCCAGTTGAGGCCGCAGGTGGGCTCTGGGAGCCGGTAGAGTTGTGGATGGGGCCCGAGGATCCGGAGGACGGACCCGGGTAGCCCAGTGCCAGAGAGGGCACCGAGTGGGGAGAGTGCCAGAGGGCCTTCCCCAGGTAGTTAGGTTAGGGTAAGGAGCAGGTAAGCTCGGAGGCAACTGCAGTGGTGGAGGTGTGCAGGTGGGTAGACCCACTGGGAGAGGTACACGCCACAGCCCAGAAGTTGTGCGAGGGCACCGGGAGATGAATCGGGGGAGTGAGACCCCAAATTGAAAAGCACCACAGTTTGGCCAATGGGAATTGGTTTTTAGAACCCATAGTGTAAGAGGGCCAATGGTTTGGCCGGAGAAAGACCCCGGGTAGTGTAAAGTTGTTAAAGTCATTTAGGAGATAGTTAGGATTGATGAACCTGTCGCACCATACGCAGCCACTTACCTGTGGTGATGATGATGACTCCACACCTGTGTTTTCTTTGTTTTGTTGCAGGAGATGAATCGCTGTGTGGATTTGTGAGACGCATCACGACGTGGATGAGACATTGGAGTGATTCCATCTCTCCCTCCCTAGGAGGGACTGATGATGAATTGGTGATGGCAAATTATGATGTTGAGTTGGAGATGGCAAATTTTGATGAGAGTTGAAAATGGCAAATTTGATTGGTTAGGAGGGAGAGAAGACGAATTTGGTTTATGGGAGGAACGGGGAAGACAGTAGGGATGTTTGTTGATGTGTAAAGTAGATGTTTATGGGTAGTGTTGTGTTTTGTGGATACAGTAAGGGGTAAGGGAGGGGCCATGTAGGTTACCTGGTGGGGGGGGGGGGGGGGGGCGTACGATAGGAACGTACCTGTCTCACCTGGTTCCCATGTGCCCCCAGTGTGCATCACCTTACATTGCGTGCACTTTTGCGCCCTTACCACCTTACTCACTTGTCTGCTTCTTTTGTCTCCCACCTCCGAGGATCTGGCTTTGGGGTAGAGAGAGAGGAGAGAGAGGTGCTGGCTGCGCAGTTGTGGGCCTGCACTTTCGCTGTTCGCTGCCTGGATCGGTACACCATATGGACCGCAATGTTTGTGGCCACCCACAATGGACCGCAGTTCGTTTGCGGCCAAGCACCACCCGTTGATGGACCTATGGGTCAACGTGGCACCTATGCCATAAAGGTGAACCACTGTTAGTTAACACCAAGTGCACCACAAGAAGAGCAAGAGACACCTGCAGGGTTAGGGGTTGTCGAATTTATTTTTATTCCAATGAACAATGGCGACTGCACCGATTGGTGGTGGGGTGGTGCTTTTGATGCTGGGAAAGGGTGCTCTGCACGTTATTAAAGGCCGTCGGCCACAGAGCACTCGTGGGTTGGTGTATCGATGTTGGCAAGCGCGCTCTCTCTATGCATAACATCTGCATGTGTTCCTCCAAAAACAGGTCCTGGATCGTAGTGTAAATAGCAGCGTAGTCTTGTAAATAATGCTCCCTACCGGCTGTATGTTTAGTTTGAGGATTCTTTCCGGATTCGGTTATCCTGTGGGTGTGTTTCTGTGAGGAGAAGGGTGCAACGTCGCAGGGGGACATATTTACTCATTTGTGAATATCTGTAAAACTGTCGCACTCAGGGTAGAGTTAATAGTAGAGGGAACTACATTGCGTGCCACACTAAAGTAGGTAAAAATTTATCGGGTCGGGACGCCCCGAGGGTAGAGAAGGGTGCAATGTTGCGAATATGGAATTTGGCCTCCATATCCGCTTGTAAATATTCCCCTATTTTCTCCAATACTCCCCAACTTTCCCCAATCCCCCATTCCCTAGTCCCATTGCATGTAAACAACAATCAGTAGAGCCGACCTTCCCCTTATTCCCCCATTAAATGTCGTGCCCAGGTCCACCGCACCACACGTAGACAACTTTCGGACATCTTCCTAGTTATTCTTAATCTATGTCAGTTAAGGCCTCGTTTCCATTAATTATGACTCTTCGTTGCACCAGAATGTGATTATATGGCATCAGTAGTGAGTTTAGGACCTTTCCCATACCTCCTCCCATCTTCTTCCCCAAACAACAACAATAACAACAACTACAACAACAATTACAACTACAACTACGACTACAACAACAGAGGGGCGGGGAGTGTGCGTCCTCACACCGGCTCGGTTACCCGCCATGACCATGCGCTCCACGGCGTTACCCCGAAGGGGCTGGCTGTCAGCTCCTCGTCAGGGGCGGAGCCAGTAACCCCCCCCCACGCACCCAATGAGAAGCAACGTGCCGATTCCATCTGGGGCGGAGCTAACGAGCCGAGGGCGTGTCACTCCCCGCCGGATATACGCGGCCCCGCGCCGGATGTGACGTCAGATGCGCCTCAGCTTGGAGAAAGAACGTCGCCTTCCGAGCGCTGTGACCTCCCTGCATCTCTGGACCGGACCGAGTCGATTCTGCCTTGAGCCAAGAGTGCACCTTGAGCCATCGATACCCGCTGTCCTTTTCATCAACCCCCGTGTGAGTCAGCCTTTTGTCCCGTTTATCTGTCGTCTGTTGGGGTTAATATAAGAGTGTGTCTAAGTGCTTGTCTTTCTATGCTGTCCCTCTTGTAGTTGTAATCTAACCTTCCGCCTTAATATAACCTCCTCCGGAGGTCTTGAGAACTGAACCCCTGGTGTCGTATTGTGTTATTGTAATCCAGCCGGGTGTCTTCTTTTTCTTATTGAGCCAGCATCGCGCGACTAGTCAACGTTCGGGCACAATCGGGTAACTTGTGCAGACGTGGTCATACCATAAAACCGCTCGGTAAATAACATCCAAGCCACGTCTGTAACAATATATATATATATATACATTATACATACATACATACATACATATACATATATATATATATATATATATATATATATATATGGTGCTCATGGTGAGTGAGCTTGAGCTCATGGTGCCAAATATATATTTATATATATCTATGAGGGAAACCTCTATGAGGGTAGAACGTATTGTGGGTCTGGACAGGGGATGGCATGAGATGGAAGTGTACCCTGCTTGAAGTCATGGAGGTATGAGTGGGACAGAAAATCCCCTGGAAGTGGTTTCATTTCATAAACACAAGAAAAGGTGATGAGCAAGTCATGGTTTACGGTAAACCTGGGTTTTGGGAGTTTAACCATGAAGGGGTGGAATGGAAGAACGTGTACATCCTGGAGTTGTGGGGAGGATCAAAGGGCTGAGAGAGCAGAGGGAGATAGACTGGAGGAGAGGTGGTATAAAAATAGATAGGTCTCCGACCTACTGGTACTGGGATTTATCAGAATTTATCACCAATTCAACATCAGGAAGTCACCAAAGCTTGATCTTTTCAACAAGATTCTCTACAATAATTGCAAGTGACCAGAAGTATACGTGTCCATGTTTGCATCATAATATGCACGTGTACCAAGTTTGGTCAAAACCCCATCACTGTTTCACAAGTTAGCACGGTAAGATATTATTTACCAAACGGGACCTCTGACCTTTGACCTTTGACCTCTTGGCCACATCATCTTCTCAGTTTATTTCGACATCATTATTTATACTTGTATCAAGTTTGACTTGGATACTTTCAGCCGTTCTTAAGTGGTTGTGGTAACGAAAACCTATCACGGACGCAAGGATGGACGGACGGACGGACGGACAACCCGAAAACATAACGCCTCCAACATCTTTGTCAGCGGAGGCATGAAAATGAAAGTCTTTAAAATAAGAACAAACAAGATTCCTTTCCAAGAGATATGCAATGTCATGATGAAGTACCACGGGGTTTAAAGGTAGGATCCATAAATGGTCCATGGGACTTACCTCGGATCTTAGGCTCTGGGCCGTGTGCTGGGTTGAGTATGCTGGGCTGAGAGAAAGCGTTCCTATGGATGCATTTCAGGAAAACCTGTGCATTTCTCCTTGCAAGTGTGCATGCCTGATAGAGAATAGGTTAACAGGATGCAAAACCCATTGTGCTGCAAACTTTGTTCACCCTGAAACTGATTTTTAGTTGAATAAGCCACTCAAAACTACAAACAAATCTGAAACAACAATGGAGCAGAAATATCAGAACCACCAGCAATGACACATCCAGCAGTGATTTATCAGTGCAGTAATAAAAAAAACCCTGCTCCGATTTTGATTTAAAGCTTGTACTTTATACACAAATAACCCCATGAGTAGTAGTGAAGTGGGAATACAGTCGGAATAATGCAGTGAAAAAAATCCCAGTGTGATGATGAAATTCCTAGCAGGCTAACCTTAAGGAAAGCCTCCTTCTGCTCAAGGTGCCTCTTGATCTTGGGAAGCACGTGATCAAACTCTGTCCCACCTCCCTGTTTATCGCAAGCCTTGCACCAATCCTCTTGTCTCTTGTACTCCTGCTCAAGGCTCTCCAGGACACTGCAGACCTGCAAAAAAAAAAATCCAGGTTATACACCGCATCACGTGCATGCCCGAATGATTATGGGGGGTCGTACATAATGATTAGGGTCGCAGAGACGACATTGTTGGGGTCGTAAAGGGGTCAAACTTCCCAGAACAAAGCTACACGCGAGTTTGTACTCCATGCAATGATATCATATGAATGGCAGGAGTCTCTCTTGAAGAAATGCTCAATCTTGCATTGCATCATGAAGATGTATCTCGCATTTGAGATACCCCTCTGCAGACAGTCGGAAAGGGATGGGGTCTAGGTGGAACGAGGATCAGGCAGGACCTGCTGAGAAGTCTTGTAGAAGGCGATTGAGGCGCTGATTAGCTTGAGACTCTCTTGCACGCGGTGCATCAGCAACTGCCACTGATGTGCCACTGAAGCAGCACAAAGGCGCACCTCATCGCCGGCCTGGTGGCCATTTTGGAGGAGGCTTTTGGCTCGATGCTGCAGCTGCATTGCGTTCTCGTGCGTCTCCTGCAGAATGACAAAATCAGAAAGAAAAAGATGATGCCAGACAAAATGCAATAGTACGAGTACTAACAGATAAAAGATGATGAAGTATGATAACTGCCCCCCCCCAAATATGTGTTACACCCACTGCCCCCCCCCCCCCCCACCACTTTCATCCACATGCTTTTGAGAACATGAAGCATTCACTTCAAGAAATGAAAATTCAAGTTTTTGCATCAAACATTGTCCTGCAAAATTGTTCTTTGACGTCACCCCCAATTATCACAAAGGAAAAAGTGGTAAAAACGAAACACGTGTTAAAGGATGATTAGAGTTGAACATCCTGATGTGGTTTGAAGGCAGTAGTATTGTATTTTTGTTTTGTTTCAAACTAGCAGAAGTACCAGGCTTTGCGTAGGGGGGGGGGGGGGGGGGGAGAGAGGAGGGGAAGCAGGAAAGGGAGGGTGAGGAAGGAAGTGGGGGGAGTGGAAGGGGAAAGGGGGGAGGTGAGGGTAGAGGGAGGGGAAAGATATACTACATATACTTTTTTTGGGGGGGAGGGGGTGGCTTTGACAGGCCCCTCAGTTTTGGGGGATGTGGGGAAGGGAAGGAGGAAATTTTTTCCAGTGCAGTGCTTCATAACCTCAATGTTGCACAGGTAAAAAAGGAAATTGTAATACCCTCTGCCACCATCACCAGGTAGCGCTACATGGTACACATTTACATCGATATAATTTACGCCCCTCTCCCGTTCCCCGACACCTCCAAATGAGGCCAAGGCCACATAGCCTATGTTACCCCCCAGACAAAGTTGTATTTGTATTTGTACCCCGAGTAAAGTATAAAAGCATGTATAGCTGGAGTACTTGGCGTTGCTCAAGCGAAAAAGAAACATTAACATATTTGAAATGAGGGAAAAATATAATGGAAAAGCAATTACATCCAAATCAGAATCCATCACAAATGTCAAATCATCATTTTACTTTTTGTTGAATATATGCTGGTGAATGTGCCGTTCATTACGTTTCCGAGTTAAGTTTGATGACGTTCAGGAGGAAGAAGAAGCCTTAACACAAACTTCGACTGCTTCCAGAATTTGTATTATTATTTGTGTTCAAATGTCTGGTGATTGTTTTGTATTAATTGATACGAATGTGTAATTGTATATAACTCATTAATTAAAAAGGCTTGGGCACTATAGAGCGATTTTTTTTAAATCCCCCCAAAAAAAATTTGGGGCCTAAACACTCCCAAGCAGTCACTGATGAACCGCTGAAAGTTTGACGAAGATCCGTTCAGCCATCTCTGAGAAAAATGGTGACACGGACACACACACAGACCAACGGCTCTCTTACATAGTAGATATTTTACTGATCACTGGGCTAGCAGGATAGTCCATAGGTATGTACCCCCATCTGAGCTATTTAGCCTGGGCATGAACCTCGGCACAGCTATAAACTGTCATCCTGGAGTTTTGCATGCAGGATGAGGCATAAATGTGTGCACAATCCATCTGATGGACGTTAAACTGGGAATCCCATCCGCTGGCATCTCGATGAAGACCTCCTGGTGTCCTTCACAAAGAGTAGGGCAGCTCTTACCGGCATCCTGAACAAATTACAAATTATTGCTCTCACCTGCAGGGGCACTCCATCAGCAGCACAACAGCGCCCCCTCAGGCAATTATGCTATCCACAGCCATGTGATACATACAAAAGAAGAAGAAAACTGAGCACTTTTAATCACATTAGAATAATTCCTAGAAGCCGTGCACCTCAACAATGCCTTGCAATTGTTCGTGTTCTCTCTGCATTTGCTCCGCTTCAGCAAGAGAGCAGGCCGGCATTTGGTTCGCGTTCAGCATTGAATCTGCATTTTCTATCCATTTCAGAACCTGACAAGAGGAAAATCACGAGTGCAGAGTCAAATGTTTAGTCTATGGTATCAACTACAGCAACAAGGGCAATCAGACTTCACTATACTTTTGATAAAAGACTATAAAATAACCCATTATGTAAAATAAAAAAATCCCAAAGAGTGCACATGCACACACACAATGTACTCATGTACTCACGCATTGACTCGCACGTGCAGGCACACACACACGCACACACCCACGGACCGAGTCAATCACACAGTTGTAAGTTCTGCAAGGTAGAAATAGCACGAGTCACCTCCACTCGGACTGTAAAAAAAACCTCAATCGATCTTGGTAAAATCGACCGAGATATAAAAATAATCGACCCAGATACAACACACAGGAGCGAGGATGAAGGACCATACAAACACCTCAGAGTAGAAACGGGCCCCACCAAATATTTCACAAACAACTGATGCAAAACAACTGCCAAAGAATATCTGTGTAGAACGATGCTGATCCTGAAAACATACCATTCTCCAAGAAACAAAATCAAAGCTATAATCCAACTAGCAGCACCAGTGTTCAAATACAGCTGTGGAATAATAAATTGGCCAAAAGTGGAAATCGATAAACTAGATATCAAAACAAGGATACTCGTCACTAGCCACGAAATGCTCAACAACAATTATTACATCGTGAGAATGTACCTACCAAGATGAGAAGGTAGCATCTGAAGGAATTCAACCAAGTGCACAGAATGACAACCGTAGGATTGAATAGATAAAAATTTCAACAGACTAAAATAATCCAATTTGTTTGCAAACACAAATAAAGCAAGCCAGAGAGGGTATCCAGAAACCAACTTGCAATTTTTTTAAAAGACAGGTGCGAATAGAAGATTTTACACATGAAACTGAAACAGGAACCTATACAGCCCCAACGATTGTCAAAATGGCAATTGAAAAATATATGCCGAAATATCAACAACTAGAACGCCACTCAGTAGAGTGCATACTCCCGCCATGGGTGGCCGCTGCTGAGCCCCATCTTCCAACGGTAAAAAAAATCCTTCAAAAAATTCCTGTATCCAGAAAAATATCCTGAGCTTCACCAAAAACTAATCAATTCTTCCTTATCCCAAGGGCAATCGTCCCACCAACTTTCATCCAAATCCGTTTAGAACTTTTCCAGATATCTTGTTCACGAACGCACGGACAGACACGATCAATGCATTACTCCCAGGTGGGAGTAAATATACACCGACAATTGTGAGAATGATAAAAGAGTTGGACACATTGGGCATGGACAAAGAAGGCACATTGGAGTGATGAAGAAAATAATTTCAGCACAACTGTGACAGAGAACAATTCATAATAAATGCCCAAGACCATAGACACGACAACAACAGCCTTAACTAGAACGCCACTCAGTGGAGCGCATACAGCCGCCGTGGGTCAAGTTGGAATAGTACGATTTCACAAAAGTTTGAGGGAGTAGTTCAGTGACAACACAAGACAAGACAACACAAGACAGACACTGCACAGATATATATTTAGAATATATATAAGATAATGTAAAAAAAAAAAAACAAGGCAATTTCACTTACAATTTCGGATTCAGCGTTCAATTCTATATACAGTCACGTGAAAAAGTAAGTACACCCCATGTAAAGTTTTGACTTTTTCAACATATATCAACATACAGCTATTTGATCTTCATTTCAACAATATTGATAGATAAAGGTGATATAATATAACAAATATCATGAAACATTTACATTTTGTAGTCCACTGTATAACTTAAATAAACATAAATGCAAATTATGCATGTGGAAAAAGTAAGTACACCCTTGGCTCTAATAGGTGGTATTGCCCCCTTTGGCAGAAACAACCTCAAGTAGGCGTTTCTTATAACTGTCCACCAGTCTCTGACATCGACTGGGAGAAATTTTTGCCCACTCCTCCATGCAGAATTCTTTCAGCTGTGCGATGTTTGAGGGGTTTCTTGCATGCACACCTCGTTTCAAATCCCCCCACAACATCTCGATGGGATTTAGATCCGGGCCTTGACTTGGCCATTCCAGAACCCTCCATTTCTTTCTTTTCAGCCATTCCTTGGTGGATTTACTGGTATGTTTAGGGTCATTGTCATGTTGCAAGGTCCACCTTCGGTTGAGCTTCAACTTTCCGACAGATGGCCTCACATTATCCTCAAGCACCCTCTGGTATAATGAAGAATTCACAGTGGATTATATGATGGTGAGCTGCCCAGGCCCTGATGCAGCAAAGCTGCCCCAAACCATAACATTTACACCACCATGCTTTACAGTTGTTATCAGGTTCTTGTGGTCAAATGCTGTCTTTGGTTTTTGCCAAACATGTCTTCTGGTACTGTGGCCAAATAGCTCTACCTTTGACTCATCTATCCAGAGCACATTGTTCCAGAAGTGCTGGTCTTTGCCGAGGTGTTCATTGGCAAACTTTAGTCTTGCCCTGATGTTCTTTCTGGACAGCAAAGGTTTCCTCCTGGCACACCTCCCATGTAGATCAAATTTGTGCAGCCTCTTTCTAATGGTAGACTCATGCACTTTGACATCAACAGTGGCAAGACCTACCTGTAGGTCCCGTGATGACATTCTGGGGTTCTTAGAGACTTCTTTCAGCATCTTGCGGTCTGCTCTCGGGCTGAACTTGCTGGGGCGGCCTAGCCTGAACAAGTTGGCAGTTGTTTGGAATCTTCTCCACTTGTCGATGATCTCAAATTGTTTGGAGATCTTTTTAAATCCCTTCCCAGACTCGTAGGCATCTATAACCTTCTTTCTGAAGGCCTCAGAGAGCTCTTTTGATCTAGGCATGGTGACGCCGCACACTTCAACAACAAAGAGCAAACCAAACTACATGTTTGAGGATTAAATAAGACAGGTTCCTCCAAGATCCTCTCTAACGATTTTTAGCTCTTTCATTAGCTTAGATTTTTAGCTCTAACGATTTAGCTTTTTAGCTCTTTCACGAGCCTCGATCTTGTATACAAAAAAAAAAAAAAAAAAACAAAAAAAACAACGATGTTCTAATCCTTTGCACCTGAGCTGGTGCACCTGATTCTAATTTTAGGTATTTGAAGTAGTGATAAATGTAGGGGTGTACTTACTTTTTCCACATGCGAAATTTGCATTTATGTTTATTTAAATTATACAATTGACTACAAAATGTAAATGTTTCATGATATTTGTTATATTATATCACCTTTATCTATCAATATTGTTGAAATGAAGATCAAATAGCTGTATATTGAAATATGTTGAAAAAGTCAAAACTTTACATGGGGTGTACTTACTTTTTCACGTGACTGTAGGTGAGTGTATTTTGAGGCAGGTGTGACTTCAAATAAAATTGTAAGCCAGGAAAAACGTTCGTTTCATTCCTTAGGGATACAACATGTAAAACTGGCCCAAACATGATAACAAAACTCGCTCATTTTAAGTCGTACAAGCTAATGCGACCACTCATTCTTCTGGGAAGTATCCCGTGCACATGCTTGTCACACTTATAAGTCACCTAAGTCTTTATAAGTTCATCAAATACTGACACCGCGATTGACATTTGCTGAGGTAAATGTTGATATCTCTTCAGAGGTAAAAAAAAACCAAACCAAAAAAAAAAACAGTTTTAAAGCATTATACGTATCAAACGATACATTTTATGAAACGGGGAAACCGAATACACACTTTGGTGGTTTTAATATGACAGAATATGTCTTTATTAGAAAAAAAAATGAACATTTAAGACGACGCTGCTAAAAAAAATACACCGCTCTAACGCATAACCACGAGTTTAAACTACATTTACAACAAATATGAAAACTATTTTCATATCACAATGTTAATTAAAAACACCTCACAGCCACGTGATTTAAAAATACCTCACCACCACGTCCTTTTTGCACCTCACCACCACATAATTCAAAACACCTCACCACCACGTGATTCAAAACCACCACCACGTTATTAAAAACACTTCACAACCACGGAAACAAAAGTTTCAGGGAGTAGTTCAGTGACAACAGACACTGACCAGATATGTAGACATATATATAAATAAACCTGAAAATCACAGAGCCAGAATTATTATTTGGTCTGGGAAGCCCATGCGAGGGTTCTTCTTCTTCAGCCTCTCAAACCCTGGGTGAATATACGATCTTTAAAAAAAAAAGTTGGAATTTTGCCAAATCGGTTTTATTCGTTTGTTAATATACTTCAGCCATTGACAAATCTGGAATTATAATTTTATTTGAGGTTCAAACTAACCCGGGACATTGTGTCAAACGATGCCTGCAAGTCTGTACATGTGATAAATAATTAATCGTCCACAGTCGAAGGCTCTTCTTCTTCACACAATAACAACTTCCAGCTTCCAGATCGTAGATCCAATCATCTTCAAATTTTGCACACTTGTTACTTGTCATGACTTCTAGTACAGTATGAAGTTTCACGTCGATGAATGAAGTGGTTCAAGAGATATAAATGTTTTTATTATTTGCGTTTAATTGACGATGTCTGCGAAACCACGTGACCTATCGCAAATTCCAAAAGGGCATTTCAGTAGACTGATATGCTGAACAGATTTGTGAAGTTTCCCCTCGATTGGATCACAAATGAGGGAGGAGCTAGGTTTTAAATGTTTGTGCTTAAAAATGTCATAACTCTGAAACCATGTGATGCATGACGTCATGCTCGGTGACTTTTTTGTTCATCATGGGTATGCGATTCTGCCTGCAAAGTTTGGCCTCGATCTGTTCAGGCGTTTTGGAGAAAATTGGATTTTAGTGTTTTTCACTCAAAACAATATGGCGGCCGAATCACGTGACGTGTAACGTCATAATTACCATTAAAATATTCTGCAGACCGAGTCCCTCCTATGGTAAAAATTTGCTCTCAATCAGTCCAATTATTGCAGAGAAAATGGTTTTTAAAGGAAAACAGAAAAAAACTTCCCCAAAAAATTCCCCAAAAAACTTCCTGGATCCGGAATAATTTCCTGAGCTTCACCAAAAACTAATCAATTCTTCCTTATCCCAATTGCAATCATCCCACCAACTTTCATCCAAATCCGTTCAGAACTTTTCCAGATATCTTGTTCACAAGCACACGAACACACACGCACGCACACACGGACACGATCGAATGCATTACTCCCTGGCGGGAGTAACAAGATGACAGGACTGAGCCAATCAATCAGACAGGTGCAGGTTCTGCAAGGTAGAAATAGAAAGCACTAGTGACCTCCTATTGGATTGAAAAAAAAAAAAAACTCATGTCAGAACAGCTGTATAAACAAAGGCACAACATAGTATGTACAGTAATCCAATGTCACATCTGCAGAAGTGTCAATATCCCATTCTTAGAAAACCCATGGAAACATGAACCAAAAGCGATTGTTGAAAACAAGGAAGTAAATGCTCACGTATGACCTGATGATCCAATCCAGCGAAAACATAGAGAACAAAGCATTGCGCCCAGACATAGGTACTCAGGAACAAAAAGAAAAAGAAGGCAATGCTAATTGAGGTTTCAGTACCCAGGTATTTTGGTCTAAATAACACAGAAATCAAGAAATTGACCAAATATCAAGATCTCAAATATGAAGTGAAAATATCTTGGAATCTGTAGAGCACCGAAATTGTACCAGTAATATTTATTTGGAGCAACAGGAAAGATAAAGAAGAACCCCACAAATATCCTACAAACCATCCAAGAGAACATTACGACAAACAAACTAGAGTTGGAGGCTGTATGCATAACAATGCATATGTACGCATAACATTGACGATCCTGAAAAGAGCCCTTGGAACAAAACTCGCATAACAAGAAAACCTCAGTCCATGAATCGAGATCCTTCACCGAGATGAAGGTAGATACTTCGAGACCTGGGAGGGCTATGTTCCACCTTCTTAAACCAGCATATGGAGATAACAATTAATGACACACACACACACACACACACACACACACACACACACACACACACACACACACACACACACACACACACACACACACACACACACACACACACACACACACACACACACACACACACACACACACACACACACACACACACACACCAGGAAAGTCTGTGAGATGGAGTCCCTTGCATTTCATGCTAATTGTTCTCAAATAAGTAAGAGTCAGGAGTTGCAATGCTCCAAGTTAGTCTGTTTCATGCTATCAGATAATTAAGTGGTAATTACAAACATGTTCTGGAGACAATGTTTACAAGCCGTAGCAAATAAATTAATCCATGCAATTAACAAATCAAAGCAATTAAATTACAACATGGGTACTGATGACAACATGGGACAACAGCTATCATCAATATTGATTACAAACGAGTGCAGTAAGCAAAATTAATCGCTCCACCATTCGCCCTCGTTTCCCGAGGCCTAAGTTATGCAAAAATAAATAAATAATAATAATCAAGTCCACCTGCCGACTCTCTTTCTGAAGATCAGACAACTGCAATTTCTGTCGCAGGCGTTGTGCGTGTTGTTCTGCCTCGGCTTCCAGCTCCAGTCGCACACTCTGAAGGTCCTCCAGGATTTCGTGGAGCTTTTTCATGACATCTCCATCACTGTCACAATGCAGCTCCAGCCCTGAATATCACGAGCGGTAGAGCATAATGAAATCAAATTTGGAGCAAAAGAGGGAAGCAAACAGTGTGAGGAAGCAAAATCGTGTCGAATGATTTTGGGGTTTAACTTTTTTTTTTACCCAATCTCGTCTTTTTCAATATTGAAAAATAATTAATGGAGCGTGACGATATATTTCCTAACACATCCATTCAGGTTTTCACAGAACCAAGAACTGTGTATATAATAAACAAGTGTCAGAGAAATACCCCGGGCATGCACTCTATTGACCTCAAATGTGCAGTGATCCATGATGTTTACTGGATCATGACTTTGTGATCTCAACCACAAGTCGATGCTACACTAACAAAGAGACTTTCCGACGAGTTTCAATTCTAGCAGTGAAAAAGGAAGTGAATGAGACGAGGCAGACATTTTTTTCCTTCGTTTTGGAGAAATATTTCTTTTTTACAAGATCGAGGCTCATGGAAGAGTGAGGTGATAAAGAGTTACCCTGCAAGTAAGACGGTGGGGTTATGAAGGTTAATGGAGAGAGGAAATATTAGAAATAGGGATGGGGTAAGGATCCGGAAGGTCTCATTTGGAAAATGGGGAAAGGATCTGGAAGATTTCATTTGGAAAATGGGGAAAGGATCTGGAAGATTTCATTTGGAAAATGGGGAAAGGATGAGGAAGGTCTCATTAGTAAAATAGGGTAAGGAGCTAGAATATCACGATGATCATTTTCTGAATGAGATTGCTGGACAATTTTGCATTTTGTGTCGTTGAGTTGGTATCAAGTTGTATTTTTACATATTACAAAAACATATTGTTTGATTAGATTATGGTAATGGCAGCAAATATCAACGAGGCTAAGATGGGCCGAATGACCTCTTCTTGAGAAATCTTGTTTTATATACAAAAAATAAGAATAGTATGTGTATATATATATATATATATATATATATATATATATATATATATACTGAACAAAATTATAAACGCAACATCCGACATTTTGAAATAATTTATGAACGTTACAGTAAAATATCACCTATATTTTTCGGTATGTACAAAAGGTTGATGAGTCTTGAATTTGAGTGCATAACGGTGTTTAAACGTTTTCAATGTTGTGGCAATCCCGTTATGAGATATTGCTCCCACCAGACGGGTGTGGCATGTACTGTCGCGTTTCAAAGAGCGTGAGCATTGCTCAGACACTCCTTGTACTGGGGACAATAAAAGGCCACCCAAAAATGACAAGATTTGTCAGACGTCACAATGCCACAGATGCCACAATTCATGAGGGAGCGCGCCATTGGCATGCTGAATGATGGGATGTCCGTCAGAGCTGTTGCTGCACAGTGCAATGTGCATTTCTCCACCATCAACTGCTTGCGGCGCCATTTCAGACAGTTTGGCGCGACAGCCATCGGTACATCTTGCCCGCAGACCACTTGGTACACACCAGACATCACCAGACACGCGACAACCACTTGCCCGCAGACCACGTGTTACCACACCAGCTCAGGATCGGTACATCCGGCTCCTCCACCTGCGTGATCGTGTGCGACCAGCGACACAGACAGCACAAGAGACGGTTGGTCTGAATAACTGACGAATCACAGGACAGACCGTACGAAATCGTCTCAGAGAAATCAATCTCCACGCCCATCGTCCTCACCAGGGTCTTGACCTGACAGATGTTCGCCGTCGGAACCGACTACAGTGGGTGAAAGCACATTTTCGATGGCCCTTGGCACGCTGGAGAAGAGTCCTCTTCACGGACGAATCCCGTTTCCTACTCTTCCGGGCCGACGGTAGACAGCGTTCATAAATTATTTCAAAATGTCGGATGTTGCGTTTATAATTTTGTTCAGGATATATATATATATGTACATATATATATATATTGTCGCGCAACTCCGATTAACACCAGAGTTGCGGATTGCCAATCACGAAGGCTTTAACTCCCGAGGCGGAAACTCAATGGCGGATTCCAAAACCTAAAACACCCAAGCGCGCGGAATGGAGGGGCACGGCGAGAGCCCCGCAGCCTTATCGATTGAAATCAACCACCCGGTAAACTGCGTTCAGATATATGTACAAAAATAATATAAGGGTTTATTCAGGAAAAGCAAAGACAGTAAAAAACACGTGCCGGTAATAAAATATCCTACTTCGGGATCCCGCACACCAGACATCAAATACAAACAGGGGAGATATGAATACCAAAATAAAATGTCACGTCGTGTACAGTGTACGCGGAGCTCGGTCTTATCTGGTCTCGTCGTTGTCTTTGGCCGCCGTCCAACACGGGCTCCGTTTGGCCCCGATGTACCCATGAGGCCTCGCTCCAAGCTCCGATCCTCTAGCTGCCCACGAGGTCCGTGCACCAAGCTCCAAAGCACCCAACGCAGGCCAGCGGCTTCACACGAGGTCGATCCCCACACGAAGCACGAAAAGACAGGAACGGAGAGAACACAGGTGTGACTGCACGTCTTGTCCTTCCAACTCGCTTCTCAACTGCTCACTGCCAACTGCGCACTGCAAAACCAACTCTTGACCACGAATCCAACTGCTCTCGACTCAGGAAGGCCACTCTCTACTGAACTGCCAGGGGCCAGGAGTGAACTCGTCTCAACTTAACACCAACTCGTCACTCATGGGCTGCGCGACTTTCAACTGCCCGAAATGGCGTTCGGCCCCCATTAATATCCCTGGCCGGTGACGTCAGCTTTGGCGCACTGTCCTACCAATCAGAGCCTCCCCCGACTTGCCGGCTCGTCCAGGGGCATGCCCACTGTGCCACTCTCACTCCCGTCCCCTATTTCTTGGTCACAGCACATGCTATGCGAGGCAGGTAGGCCTCTCGGAGGTGCAAATGGTGGCGGCCATTATCGGCGGTGTCCTAGCCCGATTTCTTCCTAAGTCATGTCATGGGGGAAGGGCGTCATTAATGTTGTACTAAAGGTCCTAACTAGTGTCTATGTGGTCTGCAGTGCCATAAGGGACAAAGGTTTGATTACCAGGTGAGACATACAAGGGCTCTACTCATTAACCCCTACACTACCGATCACCCGAATCTCCTGGTAGATTCACAATTATACACCTTAACCGACAAAACGCCTAAACACACAGAACTTATTACAGGTAGATTCCCTATCGCGACAGTCGAAGCATGTTACCTACTCAGATCTACTCTGCTCTACATATATCACTACCTAAATTCGGAACTATATATATATATATATATATATATATATATATATATATATATATATATATATATATATATATATATATATATATATATATATATATATATATACAGTATATAAACAGTATATATATATATATATATATATATATATATATATATACATATATATATATATATATATATATATATATATATATAGATATAGATATAGATATAATTATATAGATATATATATATATATGACATTACCCATAAAGGAACCTTTGCACAAAGTAACTTTCAACACCAGGCTAAAATCATAATCTATATTTACGGCCATATCCCCAAAGTGTGAATCATGCGCTGATCAGCGAGGCTGGTCCATTGTACGGGAAGTAAAAATGAACTTTTATTTTGGATCTAAACTGAAATGGAATTCTAATGCAAGGACTGTGATGCCAGGATATTTAAAAATTATGCAATTTAAACTCAACGTCTATCTTCGTAGGTTAATGCGGAGTGCCGAGTCTTTCTTCAGGCTTGGACTCAGAGTGGTTGAAACGGCGACTATTTCCGAGATCGAGACACGCTTTGGAGATCGTACAATATCGAAGCAGAAACGGTTCGTTTTTGATAAAGTAACATGACAATCGCAGCAAAAGAGTGAGCTAACGTTTTGGTATTTTCTTTGTAAGCATTTAATAAACATAGGGGCAATACCCCTGGTGCTCACCTGGTAGAATAAACAGTATACTGCACCGACTAAAGGTATTTTAAACCAATTTCAATGGTTGCTAGAAGACAAGGCAGCATGTAGAATCATACTAACATAATCATTTGACTTTAAACAAACAAACAAAAAAATACATATTTTTGGGGGCAACCCCCCCCCTCCCCTCCCACAACTCCGTATACCTCGTCAAACCCCAATTTATGTAATTCCTTGAACAAACATTGGTACATCACAGGTGATGAAGGTTGTGGTGAAGTTTCATTGAAATTGCATGTGTAGTTTCTGAGACAAAAGCAAATACCTATTTTGGGGGGCAACCCCCCCCCCCCCGTGTGCCCCTAAAGGGGCAGATTTTTTTTAATGCCCTGAACAAACTTTGGTACATCACAGTTGGTGAAGGTTGTGGTCAAGTTTCATCAAAATTGTGTGTGTAGTTTCAGAAAAGAAGGCAAATACCTATTTTGGGGGGGTCAAATCTGGACCCACTTTGACCCCCCCATCGACCCCCTTAGACTTCTCTTTTCTTAGTTCCGTGAACAAACTACGGTACGTCATGGGGGATGAAGATTGTGGTGAAGTTTCATCGAAATTGTGTGTGTAGTTTCAGAAGAAAAAGCAAATTACTATTTGGGGGGGGGGGGGGGGGTGGGGGAGTCAAACGTGGATCCACTTTGACCCCTGTAAATCCATTTAGACCCTGATTTTTTTTAATGCCGTGAACAAACTTCAGTCACAACACTACAAATATCATTTATGCCAGATTTTCCTTGACATTCCCAGGACTTTCTTCAACATGAGCAGGCTTTTCCATGACATTTGTGGGAATTTCCTCAACATTCGTGGATTGTCCTCGACATTCCTGGGATTTTCCATGAATCAGGAACTGCCGGAAACCCATTCCCCTTTTGCCCATTGAAACAATGCCCCCACATTCAGGTTCTGACATTCGCGGCATTTTCGAGGAACGTATCCCCTGCGAATGTCGGGTCCCGACTGCATCTGTGTGTGTGTGTGTGTGTGTGTGTGTGTGTGTGTGTGTGTGTGTGTGTGTGTGTGTGTGTGTGTGTGTGTGTGTGTATATATTAATGAATGACGAACTTTGATAAATAAGGAAGGAAGTAAAGAAAAAACAAAAAGTCTGGAAATTTGATTAAAAATTTGATTAAAAAGTGTGAAAAGCAAATATTAAAAAACAATTGATTACATTTTTCCAACAGAGTGAGAGTACAGATACCATGAAAGGAAAGCTGTGAAGAAGAAGGATAAGTTCGTACAGGAATTATGCTCTGCGAGACGGTTCAACACATCCTCGCCGTGCTGTATCGTGTCCAATGCCAATGAGTTCAGCACGAGAGACTTGTCGGAATGGAAGCGAAGCTGCCGTTCTGGATCCATCTGGTTATCTCTGAAGATGGTTGTACCTCGTTGGACAACCACCTCATGCCAGGACAAAAGTGAAGACTTGACCTGCAGCAGAAGAGGTCATCAAGTCAAAAAGGTGTTTGTGAAATGTGTCCTGGTTGTATCTACCTGAAAAATCCTCAATAACTCATTCGGCTTACAAAACAAAAATAGGCCTTCATTAGGCAATAAAGAACATCACATACATAAACATACGTATATTTATGTACATCAAGTCAGCGTCATGTTGCATCTAGTGTCAGTGTTGCTCCATTTGTTTAATATATATTGTTGCAGGTTCGGCAAAACCCCAGAAAGTTGCATTCGACACATAAGAGTTCCCTAGTTCACATATTTCCATAGCAATTCTGTTTAGTGAGATTACCTTTCCCCTGGTATCAGTGTCAGGGAAATGCATTATGTGTGCATAGCAGGTTCGAATCCCCTTTGTAATTCATACCTTTCTAAATTCCCTCTCATCTTCTTTCCCTCTCATCTTCTATCCCTTCTAATCTCTACCCATCTTAACCTCTCTCCTTCCCCACACCTACCTGCAGTGCAAGCATGCACACAAAGCAACATGCATTACAAAGCACACACACACACACACACATCACATTACAAAGCGTAACACTACATTACAAATCAAAGCCATTCTATATCCGAGCTAGCATGAAGAAGGAAAGGACAGGGAGCGCTCCAATGAGCGAGTGCCACATGAAGGTCAAAGGGCGCTGGGGTGACCTTCACTCCCGACAGCACGCTTCGCCCAAGAGCCATAAAAGCCGGAGACTTTCAGGCATCATGGCTGCTTCGCATCTGGGAGATGACATACGACAAGCTGCACTGAGAGAACGAGCCTCCACAAACGACGAAGCACTGCAAGGACGAACCTCTGTCCGAACGAGCAGGCTGGTGCCATGAGGCAAAGGCTGGACGGGCAGCGAAGGTTCTCTGGATGTGGCGGCCAAACACACTGACTTACACGATCTTTCTCTCCTATTACTACTTTCAATTTGTTTACTTGAGACACAAAATAGCTTCAATTTCCTCTTGACCCGTCAGGTCACAGAGAGCTTCAACAATTGACTGTTGACCTGTCAGGGTGGGGTTACTGATTCGCACCCTCACAGTTTCCTTTCGTGCATACAATTCGTACACCTGCACCTCTCCCCACATACTGCACTGCATTGTCCTCTTCCTCTTATTCCTTCCTTTTCTCCCAATCTCTCCCTCCCCCTTTATATGTTGGGACCCACGTTGGCTGGAAAGGGATTGACAATACACCCTGACTTCTTCTTCTTCCCATTTTTGGGAACGTTTTCATCTAATTTCCCCGGATGTATGAGGCGCCTATGTCTTGCCAGTGATAATTTTGAATGCATCGGGGTTCCTTTGAGGGCTAGGGCTAAGACTGTTTATTGTGTGACAATGCAATCTTCTGTAAATACATGCCTTTCAACATAGTTATTTGCAAACCTGCCTGATCGTTTGTTTTCTCCATTGGTTAGAATAGTATGTCATAAGTAGACGGAAGGTTGTACCCCATTGATTCGCTATGCTAGACTAGCTGACGTTCCACTTATGGTTCCGCTCAGCCGTACCTAATTAATAGACAAGGGTGGGGCGTTGAGAGCATGGTTCCCCATCTGGGATAAATAAATCACGGGAAGGTAATGGGAGATTTGGGCGTCTGGGACGCACCAGATTGACGCACTATGAAATCTAAATCTTGAAAGTTTTTGAAATATCGAGTACACAAGCCAAGTTACTGAAATGGCTGCCCTGGCAACATAATTCAGCCAATCACAGCCGTGATCTAATCAGGTTGAGATAATGCAATGAAGTGTAGATATCTGCGTTATGAAAGCAAAATGTTCAACAATTTTTTTAAATATCGCGTGCACAAAAGTACGTGGATGATCGGTCGGTCAGACGGAGATCATTTTATTGTCCCCCATCTCCGACCTTGTCGGGAAGGGGGGTGGGGAGGGCGGGTGAGGACAATAGACATTAAAATGTTATGGTTATGTTCGACAAGTATGTCAAACTACACTTTTGTCCAGCCAGGGTGCAATATTAGAGTTGCCCTATGTGTGCTGACTGACTGACTGACTGACGCTGGCACACACACACATTCTGGCACGTGTACACCGCCACACATACACACACCGACATGCACATACACCCTAACCACACAACAATTAACATATCTTCTCTCACCTCTTCAGGAACGGAAGAGGTTACTAAGCAAGAGGAATTCATGAGAGAATCAACTTTGTTATTTATGTTGTCCAATCCCAAACAATTCAATTTTTCATTCTTCGGTTGTAACCTGCTTTGATTACATTGGCCTCCAATAACAGTATATGGTGCATTACATGTGACACTGGAGTAACGATTGCATGCTTCTCAAAAAATAAAAGGAAAATGAAACATTTATTTTTGATGTAACTTTATCATGGAAAAACAGATCAACGGAATAACGGATCATGTAAAACCTGGAATAACGGAATAACAAAAGTCATAAAAACTTGTATTGTGTTTTTCAAACAAAATGACAAAAAAATCCTTTGATTGTTTTGTGAGATTAAAAGGTTAATTAAAACGGTTGACGTATGCCACTTCTCACCTTTTGCACCCTGGTGTACCACATTGCGCAGCACACATGCAACTTAATTGCCTTTTACCATATGGTTTTCATTGTTGCTGAACAATGATCAATGTGGGGTCGGTGCACCACAAAGTTGTCATGTGCAAATGTAAGTTGGTAATCTGCACCAATGACATCTAGAGCTTTACCTCCAATGCCTGGCGCTTGAATGAATGGAAGCGGAGTAGCAGCTCGAGGCGCGTCGCTCGTTCATGGAAGATCTGATCCACGCGCCCACGATCCTCAGATAAACGCTGCATGACATCCTGCAGGTAGACCAGGGAACTACCATGGGGTGGCCGACCACTCCTGGACGATCCCTCACTGCAGAAAGGCAATTGATGGCATGTTAACGACGCTCTCTCCTCTACTTCCACTACCGGCTTGCATAGGATCCGGAATTCCCAAAACGCCAACTTTTGGGTGATTGAATTAACAACATAAATATCATCTGATAATCCAACAGGTTATTAACATTTGGACAGTTAATTATTATGTGAAGCGCAAAATCACAATAGAAACACGGGCCGACAGGATGGCCTACTAGCCCTAGACAATTGCACACTCGCCTCTGTGTTGTATAGTCTGGGTTTGAATCTCGATCCAACTATAAACTGTCATCCTGGTGTTTCACAGGAAGAGTGATTCATCAATGTGTGTGCAGTCTCTTAGATGGACATTAAACTGGGCATCCATCTACTGGTATTAGTTGGTGGATGATAAAGATCCCACGATGTCCTTTGCAAAAAGCCTGCGAGGCATCACTGCCACCCTGAACTAATTTGTAATTCCTGCTCTAACCTACAGGGGGCACCACAGTTGTATCCCCAGCAAAATGATGCTACTCACAGCTATGTGCTGCATATATGAAAGAAGAAAAAGACCATTGAGAGATGTAACTCTTTGGCCAGAACCTAGAATCGTGGTTACATTACCCAATAAGTGTGTGTCTGTCCAGAGCATAACCTTTTAACCATTTGAGCTTTTGTCATCAAATTTTAAACAAACCTTTATTATGAGAACCAGCGTGACTCGGTGAGCTCCGCACGCCTCACCACACGTCGTTTCAGAGGGGTAGGCATCTTTGACCATTTTGGTGTCTTTTGGGTCTTCATGGTGTTTTGGGTCTTCAGGGCCATGTGTGTCTTCTGGATCCTCTGGGCCTTTAGGGGTATTTTGGGTCTTTGAGGTGTTTTGAGTCTTCAAGGTCTTTTGGGTCTTTGGTGTCTTCAGGGGCTTTTGGGTCTTCAGTGTCTTTTGGGTCTGTGGGGTCTTCAGGGGCTTTTTTGGTCTTCGGGGTCTTTTGGGTCTTCGGGGTATTTTTGGTCTTTTGGGTCTTTTGGGTCTTTGGGGTGTTTTGGGTCTTCGGGGCGTTTTGGGTCTTCGGGCGTTTTGGGTCTTCGGGGCGTTTTAGGTCTTCGGGGCGTTTTGGGTCTTTGGGGCGTTTTGGGTCTTCGGGGCGTTTTGGGTCTTCGGGGTGTTTTGGGTCTTCAGGGTCTTTTGGGTCTTTGGTGTCTTCAGGGGCTTTTGGGTCTTAAGGGTCTTCAGTGTATTTTGGGTCTGTGGGGTCTTCAGGGGCTTTTTGGGTCTTGGTGGTCTGAAGAGTCTTGGGGGAATTAAAAGGTCATCAAAGGTCTGAGGGGTCTCAGCAGTCTTAACGCAATTGAGAGGGTTGATTAAGAGGGTGGTAATTTTATTTGAAGAAGAAGAAGAAGACGTTTTCGTCGCATATAAACATACATACATAGCGAACCATATACGTTTGCTCTATTATAATAAAGATATGGAGAAAATAATAATAAAAATTGGGTCAAAATGTCAGAGCAAAGTAGCAGTGAGTAGAAATAGGCCTTATTGCCCATCCACCCAATTTGCAACAAACCTTTATTTTGAGAATATGGAGAGAATAATATAATAAAATTTACTTAATTTTTTTTCCGCTATTGTTTTCGTTAAATTTAATTTGGCCACAAAGCGGATGTGGATGGCCTTTGCATTTTTTTAATTTTTTTGTATACAAGATC
Organism: Myxine glutinosa; assembly: GCF_964187855.1. Classification (NCBI taxonomy): domain Eukaryota; kingdom Metazoa; phylum Chordata; class Myxini; order Myxiniformes; family Myxinidae; genus Myxine; species Myxine glutinosa. Next base: position 22,151,307 of record NC_136266.1, on the reverse strand, counting down.
GAGGCTCGTGTAAGAGCTTACATTAATCACAAAAAGACAAACTGACACATACAACATAAGATAAAGGGAGTGGGAGACAAGATGGGGAGAGAGAGGGAAGGACAAAAGCACAACAGTGTAGAACAGGGACATCGGGAGATCTGTGGGAGGGAGAAGGCTTGGGGGGAGGAGGAACGGGAAGGGGGGTGGGGGGTTATTTATTTAAAGATGCTTTCTAGTTTTATGTGAAACTAGCAAGTTGGCAATGCCCACATGGGATTCTAAACGGGTTAGGGATGGAGCTGGAAAAAATGCAAATGGCATCTTCTGTCATCGCGCTAGCAAGCTGGGAGCAACAATTCCCATTTATTGCCACATCCGATGCAATTTAATTGCTCTAATGGCGGTATGGTCATGAAGTTGGAAAGAGGATTGACGAGAAGAGGAAGAAGTTCAAGGAGTGGCAGAAGGCGAAGGGTACGGGAGCAGAAACAGCAGAGCATGAAAGTTATAAGGCAGCCAGGGAGGCTGCAAAGAAAGAGGTAGCAAAGGCGCAGGAGGCATGTAGGAAAATGTTCGGAGAACGCTTGGATTCGGAAGAGGGTCAGAGAGTAGTATTCAGGATTGCAAAGCAGATAGCGAAAGAGAGGTGTGATGTGATGGGGGTGAGTTGCTTGAAGGATGAAGTGGGACAAATCGTTGTGGACCCAGATGGAATTAAAGGAAGATGGAAAAGATAAATGGAAATGCTGTTGAATACAGAGAATGAATGGGATGGCAACATAGAGAGTAACCCAGTTTTAGGACCGGCAGAGAAGATAACTGAGAAGGAAGTTGAGGAAGCGATAAAAGCAATGAAGAGTAGAAAAGCGGGAGGGCCGACGGGAGTTGTGGGAGATATGTTGAAGGCAGGAGGAAGTTGGGGTGTGAAGAGAATGACAGAGATCTGTAATCTGGTGGTGAAAGAAGGCCACATTCAAGTGGATTGGGAACAGAGTACCCTCGTCCCTCCATACAAGGGGAAAGGTGACCCTCTGGAGTGTGGCTTGTACCGAGCGATAAAGTTATTGGAGCATGGAATGAAGGTATTGGAAAGGGTGTTGGAGAGGAGGATAAGGAAGAAAGTGAAGATCGACGAAATGCAGTTTGGATTTATGCCAGGAAGAGGAACGACAGATGCGCTTTTCATTGTGAGGCAGTTGCAGGAGAAGTACATGGAGAAGAGGAAGAAGTTGTTTCTTGGGTTTGTTGATCTGGAGAAAGCATTCGATAGGGTTCCACACGAAGTATTGACATGGGCAATGAGGAAGTTAGGAGTGGAGGAATGGTTGATCAGAGTCGTGATGGCAATGTACAAAAGAGCGTGCACAGCTGTAAGGACGAAGGACGGGAACAGTGGTGAGTTTGAGGTGAAGGTGGGAGTGCATCAGGGGTCGGTACTAAGTCCACTACTATTTGTAGCTGTGATGGAGGTGCTGGCTCAGAACGTAAAGGAGGGTTTACCGTGGGAGTTGTTGTATGCAGATGATCTGGTGTTGATTGCGGAAAGTATGGATGGACTGAAGGAAAAGATGAACAAGTGGAAGGAATGTATGGAGACAAAAAGTCTGAAGGTGAATATCAGAAAGACGAAGGTGATGGCAAGTGGTAAAGCATGTGGTGAGGTGGAAAGAACTGGGAAGTGGCCCTGTGCTGTGTGTAGGAAGGGTGTCGGAGTGAACTCCATTCAATGTATAATGTGCGCTGAGTGGGTTCATCAAAAATGTAGTGGTCTGAGAGGGTCATTATCCAGTGTGGCAGCTACATTCAAATGTAAGGTGTGCACAGAGGGAGCTGCAGATGGAGGAAATGTTGAGTTGGATCTTGGAGACGGCGTGAAGCTGGAGGGTGTGAAAACATTTTGCTACCTCGGAGACATGCTGAATGGAGAAGGTGGATCAGACACGGCAACGGTTGCTCGAGTGAGATGTGCATTGAAGAGGTTTCGGGAACTTAGTGGCGTGCTGATGAGGAGGGGAGAGTCGTTGAAGCTGAAGGGAAAGGTGTATGCTCATGTGTGAGAAGTGTTATGATTTATGGGAGCGAGACATGGGTAATGAATGTAGAGCAGCAACGAAGGTTGGAAAGGGTGGAAATGCGAATGGTTCGATGGATGTGTGGAGTATCGTTGAGAGAGAGGAAGACAAATGATGAATTGTGAAAGATGATGGGAATAGAGCCTGTGATTAATGCTGTGAAGAGGAACAGGTTGAGATGGTTTGGTCATGTGTTGAGGAAGGATGAAAGTGACTGGTTGAGAAGAGTGATGGAAATGAATGTAGAAGGAAGTAGAGGACGGGGAAGACCGAGAAAGACTTGGCTAAAGATGGTGGAAGAAGAAATGCGGGCAAGGGGGTTAACAAGGAGAGATGCAGAAAATAGGGCAAAATGGAGAAGATTGTCATGGGGACCGCAAGGCTAACCCCCGCTCTTGCAGGGAAAATGGCCTTTAAAATGCATGTTATTGTTGTTGTCATGGCGGTATGGTGCGCCATCTAAAGCCGTTTGTTCGATATATGTAGCTGTTTGATTGCAAGGCTCTTTAATAAAAATTGTATTGTGTCAAAAGCCAGTGACCAATTGCAAATTAATAGTAGGATTCAATGGAATTTTTCAGGAGAGCAAATAAAATTTCTCCGTTTGGGTGAAATGACACACACCACTTTCCTTTTAAAGGCCAATGGGTGGCTGGTGGGAAGAGGTGTGGTTACATTTATTACATTTAGACCAACGCCTTAAATTAATGGTATTGGACTAATCAGACAGTCCTTTATTCCATATGGGATATTTGACAACATAATCTGAGGCATCTTACTATAAATTCACCAAATGTCTGTCCGTCCGTCTGTTCCCAGGTACCGCAAAAACGGCTGAACGATCGCAACAAAATTTTGGGTGGGTAATCCTGGGACCCCCTGGAGTAAGATAGGCTATATTGTTTTTCCAATTTTTTCCCAATTTTTCCAATTTTCCAATTTTTCCAAACACGATGGAATAATATTGACCGATATGAACAGTGATGTGGCTTTTATTGAAATTCTACAAATGCTGTTTAGATTTTGATGATTTGCATGTGTTATGATTTAACGGATGTTTATATAAATTGGTTAAAATAAAAAAGCCTTCAATTTCTGATATTTTGCCTTTTCATTTGGGCCTCCCAATTGAAGCCCCGCCCATGGGGCGGGTACCGTTGCTAGTCCCTTTAAAAGGCCAAACATTAAGGCAGCACCTACGATGGAAAATCAAACTTTGTACCTGTTTCTCCAGTCCGTGCTAATGTCATAATGCCACCTGTAATAGGGCTAGGTGTCTTTTCAGGCAAAAATAGAAAAATAAGTTGTTTATGAGTGTATTAAGAGCGCCACAAACCAACCACATTACTCATGACTGCAATCAACCACGAGGTTTAAAGAAAAGCTAATCCATCTGACGGTTTGATTCATAAAGACACGGTCACATAAAATGGAGACAATTACATTTCAACAAAGTGCATGCGGTTACACATCGATGAGTTTACGGTGTACTTCTCTCTAGCTTGGGATGATGGATGCCGAGCGGACTAACAGCACATCGTGCCATGAAGGGTTTTGCACTTTCAATCAAGATTCCAAGCCAGGGCCAAGGAGAAGCCTTTTTATATTTGTATTTCTACAACACTCGCTCCACTGCACGGTAATTTCCCAAGTGTGTGCCGCGGAATTACTCAATGCTTCCATGCCACAAGCTCAGGCATTAATCTAATGGGCATTCAAGAAACACTTTGTCCGCACTTTTAGCCATAAATTTTCACTCAATGGAAAAATGAATCGACTCGCATATAGGTTGGAGATCAAGTACTCCGCAAGGTAAATAAGCGAGTCTTGTGTAATCCGGTTTATTTCTGAAAGACTCCCACACTATATAAAATATGACAGCAAACAAAGGCTTTTTTTTTTTTTCTTTTTTTTTTGTATACTGAATCGAGGCTCGTGAAAGAGCTAACATTTATTTCACAAACAAATCAACCAGACAAACAAAACACACAAAAAGAGGGAGCGGAAGACAAGATGGGGAGAGAAGGGGAAGCACACAACCACAACATTTGAGAGCAGGGAGAAGTGTGGGAGGGAGAGGGCTTGGGGGCAGGAGGCATGGGAGGGGGAGGGCGGGGGGGGAGAGGTATAAAACACAAGGGGACCGAAATTAGTGGGGGTAGAAAAGATCAAGGTTTTGGATGGGGGAGGATAAGAGATGGTGGTGAACAGCTGTTTTAAAGACCTGGAGGGTGCAGTGGGATTGAAGAGAGTGAGGGAGTTTGTTCCAGAGGCGGGAGAAAAGAGGAATGAAAGAGTGAAGGTGAGCAGAAAGTCTTGATTTTGGCAGTTTAACCATAAGAAGGTTGCAAGCAGATCTTGTGCGACCTGTAGGAATATTTGGGGGACAGAGCCCAGAGAGGGCTGGGGGGGCAAGGCCAGAGAGGAGTCGGTAGAAGACGGAAAGACCACCAACCTGCCTGCGGTGAGTGAGTGAAAGGCCCTTGGAGTTAGCTTCATCGCGGGAGATTCCAATGATTCTGACCGCTTTGGTTTCAACAGCGTGAAGACGGGCTAGGTGTGAGGCAGGAGCACCAGACCAGAGGGGAGAGCAGTATTCCATAGAGCTGTGGATGAAAGCCTTGTATGTGGTGAGGAGCTCAGGTGTGCCAAGGAAGGACTTCGCACGACGGAGGATGCCCAGTCGGCGACTGGCTTTGGAGGCCAGATTTGAAATGTGGTTTTCCCAGGAAAGATCATGGCAAATAGTGAGACCCAAAAGCTTGAGTGACAGAACTTCTTGGAGAGGATTATTCAGAAAGTGGATGGGAGGGTTTTCCAGTCGGTCTTTTCGGAGAGACATCGTAAGAGTGTGAGATTTATCAGGATTGAAAGACATGTTCCATTTGTTTGCCCAGTCTGTGATTTTGTCCAGGTCTGCAGAGAGTGAGGAGGCTGCAGACTGCCGATCTGAGGGATGAGGAATGGAGTGACAGAGAGTAGAGTCGTCAGCAAAGAGATAGAGAGGATTTTCAAGAGAGTCAGGGAGATCATTGATGAAGACCAGAAAAAGCCCAGGGCCCAGAACACTACCTTGGGGAACTCCAGCCTGAACAGGAAGAGGAGATGAGAGAAACCCATTCAGGGCCACACGTTGACTACGACCAGAGAGAAAGTCCGCCAGCCATGCGTGGAGATTTCCATGGATACCAAAGGAGGACAGTTTGGTGAGCAGAGCAGGGTGCCAGACCGTATCGGAGGCACGTGAAATGTCAAGGGAGACAGCTCTAATTTCCTGTTTGGCGTTGAGGACCTCCATCCATTGTTGAGAAAGCAGAAGCAGCATGTCCAGAGTAGAGTGACCAGGTCTGAAACCAAATTGATGATCAGAGATCAAGCCATTGGAGAAGAGGAAAGATTTCATATCTGAAGCAATGATGGATTCCATGACTTTGCTGATAATTGGGAGAAGGCTGATTGGTCTGTAGTTGCTGGGATCTGTTTTTGCACCTTTTTTGTGCAAAGCGGTGATGTTGGCTGATTTCCAAGCAGATGGCAGATGACCTTGAGCAAAAGAGAGGGTGAAGAGAACAGAAAGAGGGAGTGAAAGAGCGGAAGCACATGATTTTAGGACCCGTGGGCTGATGCCGTCAGGACCAGTTGCAGAATCAGAGTCGAGGGTTGACAGAAACTTTTCCACCTTGTCAGGAGGAAAGGACACAGAGTCCAGGAGCAGCTGGGTACGACTGGGTACGGTGGGTACAGAGAGGGATGGGTTTGGGACACAAGATTTAGAGACAAACACAGAGTTGAGGCATTCAGCTTTTTCACGTGCGGAGTCAGCCGTTAAGCCGTTTGAGGTGAGGGAGGGGATGGAGGGGGAACAAACACCAGAAACAGATTTGACCAGACGCCACCAGGATTTGGAAGAGGGAGACAGATAAGAGAGTTCGGTCTTGAGAACGGTGAGATATTGTTTCCTGGCTCTCCTGAGGGTGGACACACACTTGTTTCGGGCTTTGTGAAAGGAAATGAGATTTCCTTCCGTTGGATTTGCTTTCCAGGAGACGAAAGCAAGTTGTTTCATGGCAACAGCCTCACCACAATATTCCGTGTACCATGGACGGGAGGAAGGGTATGACAACTGAAGACGAGATGGGATAAATCTGTGCATGAGAGAGAGCAATTTACTTTGAAAGAATTCCCAGGATGGGTTGATGTCAGAGGCGGTAGAGATGGGAGACCAGTCCAGATGATTGATGGCTGCTTGAAGACCGTGCCAGTTGGCCTGAGTGAAATGCCAGACTCGCCGACGCTGAGGAGGCTCTCTGAGAATGGTCAGAGAGATGTCCACTTTGACAAGCACATGATCAGATGAGCCGATTGGAGCAGAAGAAGAGCAGCAGACATTTTCAGGGAAGTTTGTCATAACCAAATCCAGAAGAGAAGATGCTCCGTTGACTGAGATCCGGGTCGGGAAATTGACAGATTGTGTCAGTCCCAGTGAGTCGCAGAAGTCCTTTGCTGAAGAGCCATGGCTGGTGAGAGAGGTACCCACACCCAGCCAACTGGCATGGTGACAATTGAAATCACCACATATGAGGAAGAGAGAGTTGGGATGGGTAGATAGAAGTTGGTCCATATTATCAGACAGTGAGATGTAGATGGAGTCATCGCTGTTTGGTGGACGGTACAACACACATATGAACAAAAGGTGGGAGCGAAGGGGAAGCCGTAGCCAAAGGTATTCCTGGGGGTGAGGTGGAGAGAGGGCAGTGGAGGGCGAGTGAGGAAGAGAGTTTTTTATAAAGATAGCAACCCCACCTCCAGGACGAGGCTCAGGTCTATCACACCGGAGGAGGGAGTAACCTGGGAGAGATACCAAGGAATCGGAGACATCATGAAGGAGGAAAGTTTATGTTAAGCAGATCACGTCTGGTTTGTCAGAAGCAACCTGTATGGAGAGATCAGTAAAGTTTGAGCGAAGGCCCCAGATGTTTGTGGTCCATACTGTTAAAGAAGAGGAAGGGGGAGCATCAGATACAGAACGGGGGGGGGGGGGGGGGAGCGGTACGGTAAGATGTGGAAGAGGAGGAAGAGGTAGGGAGAGCTGTTGAAGGTGTGTCAGAGATTTCAGAATAGCTTGGAGAAAGGGAAGAATGGGGCGGACAAAAGGTTTGATGGAGATTGGGTGAGGCACAGTGAGGTGTTATTTGAGGAGGGGGAAGAGCGAGGCAGAAGGTTGGGGGAGATGAAGGTGAAAGTTGGAAGGGGGAAGAAGCAGGGAGGATGCTTTGAGGAGGAGGGGTGAGAGGGGAGTCTAGGAGGGGAGGAGCGAGGGAGAGTCTCGGAGGGGAGGGGTGTGGGGGGAGTTTAGGATGGAGGGGAGGGAAGGGGCAAGGTGGGAGATTTGAAAGGGATGGGTGATGGGGAGGATTTGGAGGGGAGGGGTGAGATTGGATTTTGAAAAGTGTACGATTCATGGGAAACAAACATTTTTTGCAAAATGAGTTTGAGACCTTCGAGTCAAAAATACGTTTGAGGACACTGGAGGAGGGGTGGAGTTCTGGATAGTTTAGGGAATGTAGAAAGGAGGAACTGTAAGAGATGGTATTATATATTTTTTTTGGAATGAATAGATTTGGTGAGCAAGACGAAAGATCGACGTGGGAGGGAGAGGGCATGGAGGGAGGTGGGAGAGATATAAAACACATGGACACTGCAAGGACTTCCAGGAAAGAAGTTGGTATTTCAAAAAAGTGGATCTGGGGTGAATTCGCGGGGTAGAAAAGATCAAATAAGGCTTTGGGAATAAAAACAAAAACTCTGCGAGCGAAGACAGCTACAGTTTACACGATGAAGACACAAAGAAATTCTGGATTCTAAGATGATAACCATCAGCCCCTTATCAGTAAATATAAGTTACGTAAAGCTGTTACACTCAAAAAAGTAAAGGTTAAGTTTGCATTACAGCTGGAAGCACAACTGTGCCGTTGATGCAGTGCCCCTTGAAGACTATAGCAGGAATTTCGGAATTGCCATACTCTTCATCGAAGGGCTCTGTGGGATCTTTAACTCCTACGAATTAATGCTAGTGGATATGACAACCGGCTTAACATACAATCTGCCTTCAAAGCGTCGATCTGTCAGTTTATAGTCAGTTTGGGAATTAAACCCAGGCAAGACAGCTCAAAGGTAAGCGCGCTACCTTTGCACAACGCTGTCAGACACGAAACAAGGTAATAAAGGACGACAGATGTTTCACATTATTTTTTGTCAAATTGTAATAGATGGATAAATTGGTTTCTGCTGATGTTCCTGGCCTAATCACACCTTACAGTCCTCTGCATCAAAGCAAGGTCTAACAACAGGAATTTCCAGGTAGTTCTTCATATGAGAGTGAAGAATTTGAGCAATTGAGTGTTCTTCAAATATGCTCAACTGTAGAACTCTCTGCCTTGTATAATTTGCATAACCTAACCTCTGAAAATCCGATCCAGTCATATTATTAAGTTTTCTTAAATGCTGTTTTCCTTACCTCTTCCTTCTTTGTAAAGCACTTTGAGATTTTGATTCTCAATAAAAAAGTGCGACTTAAAAAACATAATGATCATTTGCCTTGACTTATTGATCATTTATTGATCATCCCATGCATGGAAGGGCCTCCATCTTTCACAACTCAAATATTGTTTCCTCTCTCAACTCCCTTTTCCCGTTCTCCTCCATGAAACCCCTCACACCGTAATTGTTGCATTAGGCCTTCTCCATCACCAATCACTTTGGAGATAATCTCCAGAGCTTCTTGCCGACGCCGACTGCAGTCTGTCATGAGCTCCTGCAAGTCTTCAATTCTGCAAGTCTCACAAATCCCATCAATCTCTTCGTTATGCATTTCCTGCAGCCAGCTCCATACCTGTGCACAAACATGAAGATACAGGTATATGCAGGATGCTGTAGCCAGCTGTATCAGCGGAGCATGAAACCACAGGTAACAGTTGCAGAGTGGTACCAAAAAGGGTGGTGCCATGTAAAACTGAATATAAACCTAAGTACAAAACCACCAAATTCACCATATATTTAACACTAACGAAGGTACGACAACGCCGGTTCCGTCCTTCCGCCTCTTTTCCTGCCTCCCACCTCCCAATCCGCCTTCATCCCTCCTCCAACCACCAAATTGGAGCACTTTATCATGGAAAAACCATGGCGGCCTCTTCCAAATCAAGCATTGTTGAGCAGGCCAAAACAAATTGATGGCTCCTGCAAAGTGACAACGAGCTGACAAAGATGGCATGCCGCCATCATGGTAAGGCTTTTTGTCTTTTTGATGACGAGCATACCATTCATTATCTTCAAAAGGGGTGTTTAAATTTATCCAAATACCCAGTTTTCATTTTGGCACTCCTTTGGAGTTCACTTAGTATGCATGCAAAGTGTTAGGCCGCTAGGTATCATGGTTTTGGAGTTATGGAGTAGACACACACACACACACACACACACACACACACACACACACACACACACACACACACACACACACACACACACACACACACACATCATAGACAAAATAATGTCATTAGAAAAACTAAAACTAAAATAATTACTGAAAAGTTTTGATGGCTTGATTTGAGTGTGGATGGCCACCAGAAAAAGTTCATGAGTTCAGCACTTTAGATGAAGACGTAATATTAGTTCATGGGTGTTAGAAACAGCTGAAACTCAGTGGTGATGCAATTAGCAGATTCAATTCAAAACTGATTTTTAACATGCATTTGTGTGATAGATAGAATAATGATGTCAGTGGTTGTTCACCATTATACAGTCACGTGAAAAAGTAAGTACACCCCATGTGAAGTTTTGACTTTTTCAACATATTTCAACATACAGCTATTTGATCTTCATTTCAACAATATTGACAGATAAAGGTGATATTACATAACAAATATCATGAAATATTTACATTTTGTCGTCCATTGTATAATTTAAATAAACATAAATGCAAATTTCGCATGTGGAAAAATTAAGTACACCCCTACATTTATCACTACTTCAAATACCTAAAATTAGAATCAGGTGCACCAGCTCAGGTGCAAATGATTAGATCGTTAGAGAGGATCTTGGAGGAACCTGTCTTATTTAAACCTCAGACATTTAGTTTGGATTGCTCTTTGTTGTTGAAGTGTGCGGCGTCACCATGCCTCGATCAAAAGAGCTCTCTGAGGCCTTCAGAAAGAAGGTTATTGTTACGTATTCGTCACTTCCGTCGTTGTGGTTTTCATCCACTGTAAGCACTTTTGGTTCCATGTACTGTTATTGTTATCGTTTAAGTGAAATGGAGATAACTGTTTGCAAAAGGTAAAAAATTAATGATTTAAAAGAAACCGGAAACGGGATCGAGAGAGAAGAGGAGGAAGAAGAAGTGGAGCAAGTGAGGTCGAGAAGAAGCCGAGCTGCTTTGAGGTCTTGAGCAAACGCTGGCGAACGGGGGTCACGAGCGAACTTTGGGTTTCCTGGGAAAGGGATTGCTGTGACAGAGTGGTTATCGCTGTGACAGATAAACCTGCGTGACAGGTTTTGCAGTTGATTCCGAAGAGATTCGTTGGAGTGCAGGTACGCCTTCAGTACGGGCCCAGCGGCCATTTTGCCTCGCTCCCGATTTCGCATCGCTCCAGACTTTTCACCTCGCTCCAACCATTTCACCGCATCCAGCCGTTAGCCTGGTTTGCGTGTGTAACGTGGATTTCGATTGAGAATTTGCGGTTCGCCGTTTGGGAGCCGTTGAACGTTCATACCCGAAGGTGTGATTTCCCAGTCGCCTCTTGAGGGCACCTTTGCGCATCTTTGGCAGCGTGACTGTCAGCCAAATGGGATTCTGGTCTCGATACGACATCGTTCTTCCGATCACCGGAGCGTGGATCGACTTTGGCTTGATGCCGGGACAGAGACTTTGGGAATGTTCTTTTCGTTCACTTGGAGCACAGTGAGTTATATTGTACGAAACTGATGGTACCATCATAGGAATGATATATTAGTTGTGCAATTGATTAATATTGTTCTTGTGCTGTTATTCTTGTGTGACCTTAATACAATACTTGTTTGTTGGTAACAATTGGTGTGGTTTCACCATTGGTCTTTGGCACACAGAATAACACATCTTTCTGCCGTGACTCCTTTCGGGGCACGGAGGTACACCGTGACTGGGGTTTGGGGAGGAGCACGTAACAGTTATAGATGCCTACGAGTCTGGGAAGGGATTTTAAAAGATCTCCAAACAATTTGAAATCAATCATTCGACTGTCCGGAAGATCATCTACAAGTGGAGAAGATTCCAAACAACTGCCAACTTGTTCAGGCCAGGCCGCCCCAGCAAGTTCAGCCAAAGAGCAGACCGCAAGATGCTGAAAGAAGTCTCTAAGAACCCCAGAATGTCATCACGGGACCTACAGGTAGCTCTTGCCACTGTTGATGTCAAAGTGCACGAGTCTACCATTAGAAAGAGGCTGCACAAATTTGATCTACATGGGAGGTGTGCCAGGAGGAAACCTTTGCTGTCCAGAAAGAACATCAGGGCAAGACTAAAGTTTGCCAATGAACACCGAGGCAAAGACCAGTACTTCTGGAACAATGTGCTCTGGACAGATGAGTAGAGCTATTTGGCCACAGTACCAGAAGACATGTTTGGCAAAAACCAAAGACAGCATTTGACCACAAGAACCTGATACCAACTGTAAAGCATGGTGTTGGAAATATTATGGTTTGGGGCAGCTTTGCTGCATCAGGGCCTGGGCAGCTCACAATCATAGAATCTACTATGAATTCTTCATTGTACCAGAGGGTGCTTGAGGATAATGTGAGGCCATCTGTCGGAAAGTTGAAGCTCAACCGAAGGTTGACCTTGCAACATGACAATGACCCTAAACATACCAGTAAATCCACCAAGGAATGGCTGAAAAGAAAGAAATGGAGGGTTCTGGAATGGCTAAGTCAAAGCCCGGATCTAAATCCTATCGAGATGTTGTGGGGGGATTTGAAACGAGCTGTGCATGCAAGAAACCCCTCAAACATCGCACAGCTGAAATAATTCTGCATGGAGGAGTGGGCAAAAATTTCTCCCAGTCAATGTCAGAGACTGGTAGACAGTTATAAGAAACACCTACTTGAGGTTGTTTCTGCCAAAGGGGGCAATACCACCTATTGGAGCCAAGGGTGTACTTACTTTTTCCACATGCGAAATTTGCATTTATGTTTATTTAAATTATACAATGGACTACAAAATGTAAATGTTTCATGATATTTGTTATATTATATCACCTTTATCTCTCAATATTGTTGAAATGAAGATCAAATAGCTGTATGTTGAAATATGTTGAAAAAGTCAAAACTTTACATGGGGTGTTCTTACTTTTTCACGTGACTGTAAATGACCTGGCAGTGATGAAAATGATTTGTTGCAAAATCATTGGATGTAAGATCCATGCATTGCACAGAGGGTTTGGATTTAAAAGGAGCATCTGATTGACTGATAGCAGGGGGCACTGCATAGGGAAATCTGAAGTGCTGTGCCAAGGAGGTCAAGCTGCTTCATAAATAATTATTTGGATGGCATATAAAAAATAACCAAAAAGACAGTTACCAGACTCGACGCTTGCTACTGTACAAACAAAAGAAAAGACCGTTTGCACGCACACACACACACACACACACACACACACACACACACACACACACACACACACACACACACACACACCGCCATTCAATTAAATAAAATATGAACAAAAACAAGAAGACGTCATGCAGAGCAAGATACTTGCAAAATCCACCCCTCCACCCCAAAATAAAAGTTGTTATTCAGATGAAAATTGATCATATTAGAAGTTTGACCTTGAGTTGACATTTGACCTTTGGCCCTCATAAATAGTTGGTTTCCCAATTCAGTGATGCACTTTGTAATTGCTGTTTAATATTCAAGTTAATAGGATGAAAAGAGATGATTTTTCAGATGAGAATTGATGATTTTAGAAGTTTGACCTTGAGTGACCTTTTGCCCTCAAAAATAGTTGGTTTTCCTAATTCAGTGATGCACTATGTAATTGCTGTTTCATATTCAAGTTAATAGGATGAAAAGAGATGATTTTCCAGATGAAAATTGATGATTCTAGAAGTTTGACCTTGAGTTGAGCTTTGACCTTTTGCCTTCAAAAATAGTTGGTTTTCCTAATTCAGTGATGCACTATGTAATTGCTGTTTAATATCTAAGTTAATAGGATGAAAAGTGATGATTTTTCAGATGAAAATTGATGATTCTAGAAGTTTGACCTTGAGTTGACCTTTAACCTTTTGACCCCAAAAATGGTTGTTGTTTTTTTCCAATTCCTTGATGCACTTTGTAATTGCTCTTTAACTTTCAGGTTAATCGGATGAAAATTGATGATTTTAGGAGTTTGCCCTTTAGTTGATTTTTGACCTTTTGACCACAGAAATAGTTGGTTTCCAAATGTAGTGTCTCAATATGCAAATGTTGTTCAACTTTCAAGTCAATCGGATGAAAAATGACAATTTTAGAAATTTGACCTCAAGTTGGCTTTTGACCTCAAAATCAATAGGCTTCTTCCATATGACCAACTCTACCATCTGGCGAAGTTTCGTGAAGATCAGTTTAAAATGGTGACCTGTAGGCGATTGACAGACAAACAGACAGACAAACAGACAGAATAACGCACACGACTCACAAAACTAATCTTCGATTTTACAAGTAATAACAATGAAAGTGAATGGCACCTCAACGATGCGCATGTGGAAGGACACGGAGAGGTCGAGTAAGCGCTTCCTCTGCCCAACCCGCTGCACAAAGTCCTGCACTCGCTCCTCAAGTTGATGTGCTGCCTGGTACACCTCCTCGGGTTCGCACTCTCCACTCTGTGCCAGCTGCTCCGCAGCCTCCAGAAGCTTCTCTGCATTCACGTAAGTGTTCTGGCACAACGTATAGATCAAGGAGAGAAATGTAATGAAAACAGAAGACAGGAAGGGAATATTGCAGGGACATTACGATATGTCTTTTGTCAGAAAACAATAAAAATGAGTTACTACCAGTTTAAAGAACGATCTTAAAAAATAAAAACCCTTGGATGATGTGGTGCCAAATATTACCAGATGCCATTTTGCCTTTGCTGGCGATATAAAATCATTTCATCACGACATGTTCCTGGTGTTGGACAATGTACGATTAAGTACATTCCTAAATTATTTCAGCCACTTATTTGACATATACAAATTGTCCGATGGGCTGGAGACAACGTTGAGAAAAAGCTATTTTAAAAATGAAATTAAATAACAAAAACCTTAAGGAAAGCAAATCCAACGGAAGGAAATCTCATTTCCTTTCACAAAGCCCGAAACAAGTGTGTGTCCACCCTCAGGAGAGCCAGGAAACAATATCTCACCGTTCTCAAGACCGAACTCTCTTATCTGTCTCCCTCTTCCAAATCCTGGTGGCGTCTGGTCAAATCTGTTTCTGGTGTTTGTTCCCCCTCCATCCCCTCCCTCACCTCAAACGGCTTAACGGCTGACTCCGCACGTGAAAAAGCTGAATGCCTCAACTCTGTGTTTGCCTCTAAATCTTGTGTCCCAAACCCATCCCTCTCTGTACCCACCATACCCAGTCGTACCCAGCTGCTCCTGGACTCTGTGTCCTTTCCTCCTGACATGGTGGAAAAGTTTCTGTCAACCCTCGACTCTGATTCTGCAACTGGTCCTGACGGCATCAGCCCACGGGTCCTAAAATCATGTGCTTCCGCTCTTTCACTCCCTCTTTCTGTTCTCTTCACCCTCTCCTTTGCTCAAGGTCATCTGCCATCTGCTTGGAAATCAGCCAACATCACCGCTTTGCACAAAAAAGGTGCAAAAACAGATCCCAGCAACTACAGACCAATCAGCCTTCTCCCAATTATCAGCAAAGTCATGGATTCCATCATTGCTTCAGATATGAAATCTTTCCTCTTCTCCAATGGCTTGATCTCTGATCATCAATTTGGTTTCAGACCTGGTCACTCTACTCTGGACATGCTGCTTCTGCTTTCTCAACAATGGATGGAGGTCCTCAACGCCAAACAGGAAATTAGAGCCGTCTCCCTTGACATTTCACGTGCCTTCGATACGGTCTGGCACCCTGCTCTGCTCACCAAACTCTCCTCCTTTGGTATCCATGGAAATCTCCACGCATGGCTGGCGGACTTCCTCTCTGGTCGTAGTCAACGTGTGGCCCTGAATGGGTTTCTCTCATCTCCTCTTCCTGTTCAGGCTGGAGTTCCCCAAGGTAGTGTTCTGGGCCCTGTGCTTTTTCTGGTCTTCATCAATGATCTCTCTGACTCTCTTGAAAATCCTCTCTATCTCTTTGCTGACGACTCTACTCTCTGTCGCTCCATTCCTCATCCCTCAGATCGGCAGTCTGCAGCCTCCTCACTCTCTGCAGACCTGGACAAAATCACAGACTGGGCAAACAAATGGAACATGTCTTTCAATCCTGATAAATCTCACACTCTTACGATGTCTCTCCGAAAAGACCGACTGGAAAACCCTCCCATCCACTTTCTGAATAATCCTCTCCAAGAAGTTCTGTCACTCAAGCTTTTGGGTCTCACTATTTGCCATGATCTTTCCTGGGAAAACCACATTTCAAATCTGGCCTCCAAAGCCAGTCGCCGACTGGGCATCCTCCGTCGTGCGAAGTCCTTCCTTGGCACACCTGAGCTCCTCACCACATACAAGGCTTTCATCCGCAGCTCTATGGAATACTGCTCTCCCCTCTGGTCTGGTGCTCCTGCCTCACACCTAGCCCGTCTTCACGCTGTTGAAACCAAAGCGTTCAGAATCATTGGAATCTCCCGCGATGAAGCCAACTCCAAGGGCCTTTCACTCACTCACCGCAGGCAGGTTGGTGGTCTTTCCGTCTTCTACCGACTCCTCTCTGGCCTTGCCCCCCCAGCCCTCTCTGGGCTCTGTCCCCCAAATATTCCTACAGGTCGCACAAGATCTGCCTGCAACCCTCTTATGGTTAAACTGCCAAAATCAAGACTTTCTGCTCACCTTCACTCCTTCATTCCTCTTTTCTCCCGCCTCTGGAACAAACTCCCTCACTCTCTTCAATCCCACTCCACCCTCCAGGTCTTTAAAACAGCTGTTCACCACCATCTCTTATCCTCCTCCATCCAAAACCTTGATCTTTTCTACCCCCGCTAATTTCGGTCCCCTTGTGTTTTATACTTCTCCCACGCCCCCCCCCCCCCCCTTCCCACGCCTCCTGCCCCCAAGCCCTCTCCCTGCTCTCAAATGTTGTGGTTGTGTGCTTCCCCTTCTCTCCCCATCTTGTCTTCCACTCCCTCTTTTTGTATATTTTGTTTGGCTGGTTGATTTGTTTGTGAAATAAATGTTAGCTCTTTCACGAGCCTCGATTCAGTATACAAAAAAGAAAAGAAAAAAAAAGAAGCCATTTTTACTTGTTCGCCCTGAATTTTTGCTTCAGCATTACATTACATCCACGAAGATTCATAATGATCTCCACCACCGAAGGTGGGCAGAGGTTATGTTTGACTGTGAGCAGGATATCTGTGAGCAGGATATACAAATTCTTCCGCGATTCTTCACCATCGAGAGATCGGGCCAAAAAACGACATATAGCATGATATTTCAAAAAGTTGTCGAGGAATTATGCCAAATCTTGGTGAATGAGATGTGTAGTTGACAGAAAAAGCCGATTACATTTTGGTTCAGGTCCTTAGGCTAATTCAGCCTATCAGTGGATTACAAAACATAAACTGTTCAGTCTGGCGGAGGTATACGTTCTACCCAGTGCCGTTCTTGTTTATTCTTTTTTTGTTGTTCTGCTGTCGAACATATCTGAATTTGAGAAAATCACTATTACAGTTATTCTCACCGATCTTACAAATGCCATGTGCAATTTCATTCACGACTATAAATGTTTCCATGAAGGTTTTACCGGGATGGTGGTACTTTGTTGGAAGGTCGTGTGTGAGCCAGCTGGGTTTTAATCAAACGAAATAGTTTTACCTTCTATTTTGGTTTATCTGAAAACTAAAGATCCCTTTATGTTTAGAGCAGGGAGATTGAGCTTTATGATTGAGTTTTATTGCCCCCATGCAACAGAGAACCAGTTGTGCATACTTTTACCATGCACAACTACCATTGGTTGTGCGTACTTTTACCATGCACAACTACCATTGGTTGTGCATACTTTTACCATGCACAACTACCATTGGTTGTGCGTTCTTTTACCATGCACAACTACCATTGGTTGTGCGTACTTTTACCATGCACAACTAACATTGGTTGTGCGTACTTTTACCATGCACAACGACCATTGGTTGTGCATACTTTTACCATGCACAACTACGATTGCTTGTGCATACTTTTACCATGCAGAACTACGATTGGTTGTGCATACTTTTACCATGCACAACTAACATTGGTTGTGCGTACTTTTACCATGCACAACTACCATTGGTTGTGCATACTTTTACCATGCACAACTACGATTGCTTGTGCATACTTTTACCATGCAGAACTACGATTGGTTGTGCATACTTTTACCATGCACAACTACCATTGGTTGTGCGTACTTTTACCATGCACAACTACCATTGGTTGTGCGTACTTTTACCATGCACAACTACCATTGGTTGTGCATACTTTTACCATGCACAACTATCATTGGTTGTGCATACTTTTACCATGCACAACTATCATTGGTTGTGCATACTTTTACCATGCACAACTATCATTGGTTGTGCGTACTTTTACCATGCACAACTACCATTGGTTGTGCGTACTTTTACCATGCACAACTACCATTGGTTGTGCGTACTTTTACCATGCACAACTACCATTGGTTGTGCATACTTTTACCATGCACAACTACCATTGGTTGTGCGTACTTTTACCATGCACAACTACCATTGGTTGTGCGTACTTTTACCATGCACAACTACCATTGGTTGTGCGTACTTTTACCATGCACAACTACCATTGGTTGTGCGTACTTTTACCATGCACAACTACCATTGGTTGTGCGTACTTTTACCATGCACAACTACCATTGGTTGTGCGTACTTTTACCATGCACAACTACCATTGGTTGTGCGTACTTTTACCATGCACAACTACCATTGGTTGTGCATACTTTTACCATGCACAACTACCATTGGTTGTGCATACTTTTACCATGCACAACTACCATTGGTTGTGCATACTTTTACCATGCACAACTACCATTGGTTGTGCGTACTTTTACCATGCACAACTACCATTGGTTGTGCATACTTTTACCATGCACAACTACCATTGGTTGTGCACACTTTTACTCGGTTTCTGCTCCTTCCTGCAGCTCAAGTACTGGACTTAAACTAAAGATATATTGAGTTTATTTAATACAACAACAAAACCACGATTCTAAAATATAGCTAAATTTCTAAAATTTCTAAAATATAGAAAAATATAGCGATTCTAAAAGATAAATTTGTACAGAACCTAATCAAATCATTTCTGTAAAAACAAAATTATGCCATATTGATTGGACTACCTCTTCAACACAACATGTTCATCACTGCGTATTTGAAAATAAAACACACAGATAAGTTAAAATATGTCGTTAACTTAGTTTAACATCAACGTACTTACTGTAAACAAAGTCATGAGAGTCATGTGAGTATTGTGGTGTAGTGTGTTACGTTGAGAACTCTGGACGACATCCCAGAGCTTTTATGGATAAATCTGGCCGGAATGAACCGGTGTTAAGAACTTAGTTATATAATCTTCCAGAAGCCGAGCTAGTCGCAGGAGAATAACCATGTCGGTATCGGATTTCAAATAAAACTTAGCTGGCCCATTACTACGAGGGGATGATGTCGAAAGGAGAACAAATGACAAAATGGGAGAACAAATGACAAAATGGGAGAACAAATGACAAAATGGGAGAATAAATGACAAAATGGGAGAACAAATGACAAAATGGGAGAACAAATGACAAAATGGGAGAACAAATGACAAAATGGGAGAACAAATGACAAAATGGGAGAACAAATGACAAAATGGGAGAACAAATGACAAAATGGGAGAACAAATGCCAAAATGGGAGAACAAATGACAAAATGGGAGAACAACTAACAAAATGGGAGAACAAATGACAAAATAGGAGAACAAATGACAAAATGGGAGAACAAATGACAAAATGGGAGAACAAATGACAAAATGGGAGAACAAATGACAAAATGGAAGCCAAAGCGAGAGTGGAGAAAGCAACAATACGATAAAAACGAGACAAAGCCTCACCAGGATATTTGTCAAGGAGACCCCTTTCACACAATAAGGCCCCAGTGTATAGATTAAAATGACTTTTTAAAATAATTAGCAGATGAACTTTAAATGCAAAATTTACAACCCCACTTCATCGTTGTGCAAAGCTGCATACGTTTGTGTAATTTATGAAATGCAACACAATGAACGAGGTAGATTAAATAGGAGGTACACACAAACATACCTTTAGGTACGAGTGCAGCTAACTTGGACATAATGCAAGTTCAAGGGGGGGAAAAAATCAGCTTATGATTAAATTAGACAAACGAGAGACAGATCCTCCTATGTTGTTAAAATGTGCCTAAAGCCAAAAGGATGCGCTAGTTCAGCAGGTATAGGCCTTGCAGCGAAACCACGGCCTTGAATAGCCAGCTCAAGATGCACGCAAGGCCAGCCACCTCAAACGACAGCTGGTATGCGCAAACACACACTCAGGAATCAGGAAGAGAGACGCCCAACTTGGAATGAATCAACATTTAAGGTACAAAATCGACTTATCGGTAAGTTGTATATCAACATGTTATGGATACGTTACATAACTTTGTCTAACTGGACCTCAAGCCGCATGGTGGCGCTATATTAAACTAGATCCTGCAGGAGCGTGCTATATTGAAGATGATCTGCACACATGCACACACACGCACACACACCAAGAGCCTCTACCTTTTAAGTGAGCCTACAAATCAGGCAGATGCCAAAATAATGCCATTTTAACTTGATGTCCATTTAAGCTACATTTAAAACTTCATTTAACTTAATTTAAAATTATCTTCCAAAAAGTCCTCGTCAATAAAGGATTGGAAGAGTGAAGGAAAAATCGACCATAGGATGGCAACCAAAGTCCCAAGTAATCCGATCAATTTAATTGATAAAAAGTCAAAGCTGGTGTAGAAACCATGACATGCGGAAATTTGGCAGATAAAGAGAATAGAGTACCTGAAGAGCATTTAGCTGCCTGAGCGGATTAACGCAAAGGAACAAAAGGAACAGTAGAGAGAGAGAGAGAGAGAGAGAGAGAGAGAGAGAGAGGGAGAGAGAGAGGGGGGGGGGGAGAGGGAGAGGGAGGGGGAGAGGGAGAGGGAGAGGGAGAGAACAGCAATAGCGGGGTTAAAGGAAAAAAATAGAGGCAATGGGATTCAATAAATCCAGGAAGAGGCAGGGATGCCCCAACGGTATGTCCAAAGGGATAATATTTAGAGGAGGAGGGTCATATTAATCACTTATAAGACTGTTGTCATGTGGGCATTATTCACCAAGGTACAAGACATACCAGAGTTTACCAAGTACCTGAGACACGCACCGGAGTTTGCCAAGTACCACACCACAACACGTACCTGAGCAACCTCCTCAAAATCTTTGTGACGTTTTTGCAAGGCACGGGCACGATTCAGTGACTTGCCCACACCAGTGTGCTTGCTCAAGAATGTCTCGCCATGCGTGTCAATCCACTCAAGAACCTGTCGAGGCACGTGAGGTCGAGTTACAGACGGCTCAGAAGTTGTTGGAGTTCGACAAAGGCAAAGATGACACATTGCTCGGGTTATCGATACGGGTAACGAGACCAACTTATACATATTTTCTTGCTTTGCCTGAAGGTGGGGAAGTGGGGGGATAGCTTCCGAAAACAGAACGAGTTTCCTTCCAAGGCACAGTGAAGCTGTAATGCGTGAAAGCACGGACAATGGAAAGTAGCTCAAGAGGATTATTTTTGAAGTTCAAAACTGCTGAACAGTGTTTACCCTCTATGGAAACAACTAAAGGGCCATCCTCTGATCAGCCTCTGCTGGATGTGAAATGCCTGGATAGCTTCAAGCATAAAGCACTCCACATGCAAGGTTATATTACACATGATGTCACAAAGCTTCCTTTCTTTTCTTCATGTTAAAAAAACAGAAACACATGTCGGCCATATGCTGGCAGTGAATTATGATGCTTCAAAGTATGCTTTAAACAGACCTCTACATAGGCCAAAAATTATAAATCAGAAACTCAAACACGCGCGAGAACTGGACCTCAGACATGGAAGGCTGCACCAAAGGTCTGCTTCCGTCAACACGGTGCAAACGAACTGTTTAGAAGCTGCAGAGAAAAAGTCATGAAGAGTTGCGCCCTGGGGTGTGACTACGCAAAGACCCCAGGGTGGGGAGTGTGGAAACAGTGGCATGTCAAACAGAGCCTAGTTCTGGGTGAGTGGAAACGAGGCAACCTCAATTCCTGAGACTCCCCTCGGCATCAGAATCCAGACCACGGTAGGTAAACTTACATTCGACGTCACACATTCCCGCTTCGCGTCGCCACAAAAGCATTTTGCCAAAATCGATGAAAGTAGGAGGATTATGCTTGTTATGAAAGTACAATCATGGCAACAAGACAAACATGTGTAGAGGCGATATTCCTGAAATGCAACTTTGCCGAACTACAAGTACGTATTCGATTGCGTGCAAAGGCAACAGGGAGAAAACAAAGGAAAGAACAAAGGATTATGAAAAGCCGGATAATGAATCAAAGATGTATTTAACCCGGAGAAGCAAGTTGCATTAAATAATTAAAGGTTCTGCAATTCAGTGGATATGCTTGAAGCCAAATAAAATGGAATTCCAAGAAATTGCTACAAATTATCATCGAAAGAAATTTATTTATTTAGTGTTCATGATGTAAAATAATCATGGTGATCAAGCCATGGAGGAAATGATAACAGTGTACGCCTGTAGGTGCTGATACAACCTGAAAATATTTCAGATAACTTAGATAGCAGGAAGCAAAGTAGAACGGCACTTGGTAGAGCGCATACCTCCGCCAGCCTGAACAGTTTGTTTTGGGTCCCAATGATAGGCCGGATCTGGATTCGGACCTGAACCAAAATCGAATCGGCTTGTTCTTGTCACCTACCCAACTCATCCCTCAAGTTTAGTTATAACTTGTCCATAACTTTTTTTAAGATACCATGTTATATATCGATTTTCACCCGATCTCTCACTGGTGAAGAATCACTTAAAAATTAAATAATTCTCGTATCTGAATCCATACTCAGATCTTCACCAAAATCGAATCGTTTAGTCCCTGTCACACACCCAACCTGTCCAAGAAGTTTCGGCCAAATCCGTACATAACTTTTTGAGATATTGTGCTATGTATCGGTTTTAGCCCGATCACTCAATGGTGAAGAATCGCTCAAAAAATTATCTGATCCGGATCTGGATCAGGATTTGAATCTTCAGCAAAACCTAATAATTTCGTCTTTGTCACATACTCGACCTCTCCAGCAAGTTTCGTCCGAATCCGTCCACAACTATTTTCATATATCCTGTTCACAGACAGACAAACAGACAGGGGTGAAAACATAACCTGCATCTACCTTCGGTGGCGGAGGTAACTACACTTGTTGGCATCATGAGATGGTTCCCAAAAACAGCACCCCCAGAGCTCCAGATATGCCATGTTCACACGGAAATATTTAGGTCTTAGAAAAATTGAATAATTTGAAGCTTTTGAATAATAACCTTTGTTCACATTTACCTCAGTTCCCAAAACTCTGGATTTAGTTCCAAGTAACGTCTCTCTGTGAACGTAGCATAAAACCGCCTTACTTATGCAGTGCAGACAGGGCACAGGACGGTGTTGTTTGAGTGTGGATATAACATCGACACTCACCTCTGAGCTGTTTAGCTTGGGTTTGAATCCCACCCTGGTGATTTGCACGCAGGCTGAAACATCAATATGTGTGACGCTTCTCAGATTGATGATAAACTGGGCATCCCATCTCTCCACAACTCAACTCTCAACTTCAATCCCACTCGACTTCAATTAACTCACTCAACTAAACTTCAATCCCAACCCATCTCTCAACTTCAATCCCACTCCTCCATCCAGGTCTTTAAAACAGCTGTTTACCACCAGCTCTTATCTTACCCCATTGAAAACCTTGATCTTTTCTACCCCCATTAATTCACCCCAGATACACTTTTTGGAAAGACCGATTTGTTTCCTGGAAGTCCTAGCAGTGTCCATGTGTTTTATACCTCCTCCTCCTCCCTCATCCCATGCCTAATCCCCCCAAGCCCTCTCCCTCCCACAGATCTTCCGTTGTCCCTGTTCTCTGCTGTTGTACTTGTGTGCTTCCCTGTCTTTCCCCATCTTGTCTCCCGCTCCCTTTATTGTATGTTTTGTGTGTCCGTTTGTCCTTTTTCGTGATCAATGTTAGCTCTCACACGAGCCTCGATCTTGTATGAATGATCGGTTTAAGTCCATTTTCCCCGCTAGAGCGAGGGTTAGCCTTGCAGGCCCCATGACAATCATGGTTCCTTGTTTGAGGCAATGTTTTTTTTATGGCCGGATGCCCTTCCTGACGCCAACCTTTGGTCACGCTCTTACGATGCGCAGGGATACGGTGTACCTATTCTAAATCGGGGTACACACCGGGATCATTCATCCCAGCAAGCTGGTACTCAATTTGCCGACCTCGGAAGGATGACAGGCTGAGTCAACCCCCCTGGCGTTAATTCAGCGATCGACCGGGATTCGAACCCAGGATCCTGGGATCCCAAGACGGCACCCTAACCGCTAAGCCAACACTAGGCTAGCCTCGATCTTGTAAACAACAACAACAAAAAAAAACATTATTCGGTGGACGTTACAGATTACACAGTGTCCTACTGTTCTTGAAGAATAGATGAGCTATCGCCGGCACCATGAAAAAAATTCCAATTCCTTTAACCTTCAAGGGGCACTGCATCAACGGCACAGCTGCATCCCCAGCAAATAACGCTACCCGCAGACACGTGCTGCATGCATACGAAAGAAGAAGAAGAAGGATTATAACGTCATTAACAATACGAGTTGATAAGGAGTATCACATCTATGAAGATGTGTGCATCCTCTGGAACAAATTGGCAGCAATAGGAAGCGACTTAGTCAAGAAATGCACTTTTCAGCTAATCGAAAACAGCCTCATACTTACAAATAAAAAAGTAATCGATACAACGAATCAATGCCTAACTGCAAACAACAAAAATGTAACCTTTATGCATCCAAATTAAATTGCTAATCAATAAATCCTTCTGTAAAGATTGTGGTTCAAAATTAGCAGAGCATTGATCTCCCTTCCCAAGTGAATAGAAGCATCCAGACCCTGCATCCTATTTCCATATCCACAATTAAATGTTTCAAAGAAGAAGGGAGGTCAAACGTGCCAATGAAATGGACCACTTAAGGCCGGACATCTGCTCCAAAGCCAACGGTTAATTCAAGTTGTACATCTGCCAACGATAAGGCTTTGGAGAGGCCGAGGACATGCACGTCTCAAACATCAACACGCATGGTGTATTTGGCACCATGGTAACCCCTGCACACTAGCAAACACCGTGAACCGCAAAGATAAATGTTGACAGATGAAACCGGAAAGAGATGTTGGTTGAGGGACCACGTGTTCGCCAAAGTGGATCGAGGGAGTAACTCAGCAAGAAGGCGTGCAAGCGCACGCGCTACCACACCTGCGTCAGCTGCACAGCTGACATGTTACTGTAACTCCAAAAAGACAACACACAAAGGTTACTGAAACAACGGGTACACGGTCATCATCGTACAAAAAACTACGCACTATTCCTGTGACGTTTAAAGCAATCTTGCTTTTGGGTAAATACAAGGTGTGTAAATGACAGACAGATCTGGTTTAGGTAAGGTGTAGGCAACGATTAACATGTACACCTTTGAGCGGTGATTCATCAATAGGTGTGCCATCCCTCGGATGGGCATCAAGTGGGCGTCCCGTCTGCCAGCATTCGTTGGTGCACGTTAAATATCCCATGGCGTCCTTCACGAAGAGTAGGTGAGCTATCACTGGCACAATTAAACGATTCCAAATTCCTGCCCCTGATCAGCAGATGGCATTGCACCAGTGGCCTTGTGCTGCAAATTAATGAAGAAGAAGTGACGAGCTGCACTCCCAGAAATTATGCTACTCAAAGACATGTGCTGCATATGGAAGAAGAAAAATACACCTTTGAAGAGTTGCACAAAATTCCTTAAATGATGAGGCCTCAGCATTCGCTTTTAATTCCTGCAGAAAAGACAGGAACTGGCAATTTCATGCTGCTTTACCTGCATGTCCCATATCTGCCTGTTCTAGTCCACCCTATGTCGACGGCTTACTGGCGGCTTTAGCATTTGCAATCGAGCTCTGACCACACGAGCCTCAAATCACGCAGATTAAAAAGAATGATCCCATTCATATATACAATCCAGATATAAGTGAATCTGAAACACGAGAAAGATGGCTGGAAGATATCAAGAATGTCCTGAAATAGTGAGCAGAAAATAATTACCATCTTGCTGCAGAAAGGGTAAAGGTGCAAATTGAATGATTGTAAGACCATCGTTTAGAGAGACAGTGATGCTAGAAATTCACAAATAAAAATTAATTTAAACTGGAGGCCTGTGCAGTGAGGAATTAAAAAGTTTGAGTACAAAATATTTTGAGAGGCCACGCCTAATAATGCAAGTTGTTATTTGCAAGTCATTGTAGAAAGTAGTTAAGCAAGCACAACTGTGTTAACATTCGACTTTGTTGCCCGCTTCGGACTTAAGGTAACCCTGCCGTGGAACGCAAAAAGGTTCAGGTAAATAGTAGTGCTGTGCAGACAAACACTGGGGCAGTATGCACAACAACAACAACAAACAACAGGCATTTTAAGGCCATTTTCCCTGCTAGAGCGGGAAAATTTGAAAAAAAAAAAAAAAAAATTGCCACATGCATCTATCCTCGAAGATTCTCAATGCACGTCGGTGAACTGCCCTATTCCTATCTTCTTCTGCCATATCTTTGTCCGTGAGCCCTGGCCACCGTGACATGTTTGCTGTATAGTGTGAAAACAGCACACTGTCTGAAATCGAATGAATGAACGAACGAATGAAAATTTTGGAAATTTTACATGCACTTCCTGCTTAGCAGATTCGGCACACACAGATGAAATCTCATTGAAACATGAATTGATAATAACTTATCTCAAATTACAATTCATCAATGCTGAACCCATGTGTGTTATGCAATACATTTCCTTAGCGGTCAAATTGACCGCAGTGGCGGTTTTAGGTATAATAGCCTGTAACTCAAATGTGGTTGAGGTCAGGAGGTCAATATTTTGTATGAATATTCAACACCCAGAATCAAGAAAAGTCAAGGAAAATCAAAACTGTGAACCAAAAAATTACACTCATAGTCAGCTACCAAACATGTGCTTGCGGTCAAATTGACCGCGCTGGGGGTTATAGTGTTAAGCACTCCGAACACATCCATATTCACCATCCCATGTAAACTAAGGATCCTTAAACACAAGGCCTTAAACACACTCTTGCCAACTTGGAGAAATTTCTTTGTTATTTAACTCTGAGATGCATCAAAAATCCTACATAAATGCAGCCATTGGGCCTCGGAGGCCCAACCGATGTATTCGTGGGTTTTTTTGGGTTTTTTAAAGATTTTTTTTCTTTCATCTCCTTTTTCAATCCAAGTCGATACTCATGGATGTGTATTTGCTCAGAAAATGTGAATCATTGATCCTATTAGTTGGAAGAATCCCATACAAGTAATGACTTCTTTTTTTTGCAAAAAAAAATTTTGTTCTTGGTTTTTCAACTTTTTTTCTCTAAAAGGTTGAGGCTCATGGAGGAGTATTTGCTCCAAAAATATGATTCACTAATCCTTTTATTTCGAATGTATATGTCCACAACTGTCAAAAATCCTACACCTATGCAGCCATTGGGCCTCGGAGGCCCCACTAATGTATTCATGTAAAGTTTTAAAATTTACATATTTTTGTCACTGAAGTATTTATAACCAAGTTATAGGAGCATATAATGAGGCTCCTATCAAGAAAATAATGATATAACATAGTAGTACAACAATATTTATGCGGGGCCTCGAAGACCCCAGGCCTGCATTCGTGTCAGATTTTTGTGTGATAAGTGAAGAATGAAGATTTTCCCACGAGCCTGAATGATTTTTTTTTTAATGTCACTGAATTTTGTGTAACAACATGAAAGTCGGTGAAAATGAGGCTCATTCCAAAAAAAAATGTACAGCATAGTTTTTTCAACAAAAAAAACCTTGTAGGCCTCCGAGGCCCAATCACTGCATCCGAGGGTTAAACACTTGTGATTAGGTTTTGATCTGCACTGGATAATCAATCTTCAGTGAATGGCGATTAACTTTGAACGGGTGATCGATCATCACAAGATTAGTGATTCTACACACGTCTAACTCTTAACGTCTTTTGTAAACTCAGCCCAAGATGTTTTGTGTGCAATTCATCAACGATCGCTATGACTCTCTGGAAAAACCCCTTTATCTATTTGCTGATGTCTTCACCATCTGCCGTGACATCCCTCATTCTTCAGATAGACAAGGCTGCAGCCTCTTCCCTCTCTTCAGATGTTGACAAAAATCTGGTCAAACACCCAGAATAAGTCTTTAAGTCCTGACAAATCTCACACTCTCACCATCTCTCTCTGAAATGACCATCAAACCATCCCATCTACTTTCTTAACAATCATCTTGAGGAAATTCAGTCATTTAATCTCCTGGGTCTCACTATCAGCCATGATCTTCCTTGAGCAACAAACAATTTCTAAGTTGGCCTCCAAAGCTAGCCACCGACTGGGCAACCTCCATCGTACTCCAACTTGGCACAGCTAGCTCGCTTGCCACACATCTTACACAGCATGACACCACTGAAACAAAGGCCTACAACATTATTGGAAACTCACACACAAGACTGAGTCTATGTGCCTATCACTCCAACATCACAGATAGGTCGGTGGTCTCTATGTCTTCTACCGCCTCCTTTCTGGTCTTGCACCCTCTGTTCTTTCCATGCTTTGTTTCCCCCCCATATTCCTGCAGGGCTCACATGGTCCACCATCAATCCCTTTTTGGTGAAGCTACCTAAATCCAGGATCGTGGCTCATCTCCACTCATTTATTCCTCTTTTTTTTCCTGCCTGTGGAGCCAACTTCCACATTCTCTTCAATCTCATTCTTCCCTTCAGGTCTTCAAGACAGCTGTCTTAGATCATCCCCAATCCAAAACCATGATGTTTTCTACCCTTGTTAACCCCCACCCTCCCCCATCCCAATCTCTCCTCCCTCTGAATTTCCAGTTTTTCCATCCATAGAGTTTCCTTCTGTATCATTATTGTCCACCCCATCCATCCTCTCCTGCCCCCCATTGTTTGTCCAAGTCTGCCTCTATCTTGGCCTTCAATTCTGCTGTTGGGGTTTCTTCCCTCTCTCTGCTGTCCCTTTTGTCCTGTTGCGTCCTGATCCGTTCGGTGTACGAGTACTAGCTCTTCCACGAATCTTGACTATGTATACAAAAAAAATGCAGACAGAAAAGGTAAAACCTCGTTTTGAGAATCAGCAACTTCAACCTAAATGACGATAAAAAAGCGGTTTGATCAAGAATCAGGTGAGACAAAGGCAGGAAGTGAACGGTGCTCTTTCCAAGTCAGAAGGCTGCAGGGAGAGGCTGGAAGAAGGAATTATCTTTATCCAATGTGTATTCGGCTGAAGCTGTGAATGCAACCTGTTTTTCATTCCACTCTGCTCAAAATAGTTTACATTGACAACTTTTGGGGCATTAAAGATAGATCCGTGCAAACAATAAACGTCACCTGCATTGCATAACCCACTGATGAATGGCACTCTGTCTGAAAGGAACTTACTGAGTTTTTGGTTTTGTTGTTCACATTAGCTGCGCTGATGTGATGTGATGCATCTCAAAACGTTTGCGAACATGTAAATGGAACAGACTTTAACATTTGGTGTAGCTGTGTGATTGTATGTGTGTAGGTGTTTCAATTCCTCATGCTTTTCATTATTTCCATTGATCTAAGGCTGATGGAGGAACTTGGTTAACTTATTTTGTTCATTAAATTTTCATTATAACGTATTGTTGTCATGGACATTCAACTTTAATTTTTGCACATATTATTTTTATAACAATGTCATCACTTTTGGCAATGCGATTTCAAACTGTCATTGAATCTTACACTATGTCGAGGAAATGACATCATCACATAACTGTCGGCCCATGCATACCGAGTTGTCCTCGGTTTATGAAGTTAAACATTCACACCAGAGTGAAGTCAATGGCATGCCATCGCAAATCCCCACGCTTCCCACCAAAAGCAAGGTTGAAAGATGGCAAAAAGTTCTACCAGGAATGACCCAATATCAAATTTTGAGTTCAATTTTCTTTCCGTTTTGACGTGACCCACCCACTAGGGCATGAACCGGGGGTCAAACCCCAAAAAATCGTTACATATTTCATGTGTCCCCCAATGTCGAATGCATTTAAAATGTTTCATTAAAAAACTGTTTTAAAATGTGCTCGTAAATGCATTTTTTTGTATTTGACATTTTGACCCCACCCCAGGGGTGGTACCAAAAATGATACTGCTCTTGCAGCTTCGTGCCATGTGGTGATCATAACTATCACGTTTGGTGAATTTATGCCCAACTGATGAGGAGGAGACCGACGTACAGACAGACAGACAGAGATGGAACCGATCACAATGTCCCTCCGTTTTTTTCTTTTATAAAAAGTGTGAGGATAACAAAGTGCCCCCTAAACCACATTCCAATCCCTATCCCTATCCCAATCCCAATCTATCCCAATCCCTATCCTACATATGTAGAGGAGGCTAAAGTACTGAAAACAAGAAGAAAAATACATAAAATGTCATAGCCCCCGCCGTGGTTTTAGTAATTTTGTGTTAGAGTTAAAAGCTGTCAGTCCTGACAAATCTCACGCTCTCACTATCTCTCTCTGAAATGACCGTCAAACCATCCCATCTACTTTCTTTGGTGGGATAACAAAACAAAATCCTCTGCATATTTATACTCATGTATTGTCTTTGTGCCAAATTTGAAGAAAATCGGTCCATGCATGTCAGAGAAATGGATGGGGACACGTTTAAGTAACAAAATGGCTGCCAGTCGGCCATATTGTATCTGGTCTCGAAATAATAAATGACGAGCATATAAGCCATCATTCATTATCCATGTGGCAAGATTGAACAAGATTGGTAAATGCATTTCAAAGAAATGGCTGAAGACGTTCAACATCAGGTTTTTTTTTTTACAACTAAAATGGCCACCAGTCGGCCATCTTTGATCGCATCGCGAAACAAAATGAAATGCATATGTACACCGTCATGTATTGTCGTTGTGCCAAATATGAACAAAATCACCAAGTACGAAGTATGAACAAGTATACATCACCGAGATATGGTCGCGGACGAACGGACGGACGGATGGACAAGACCAAATCCATATGCCCCCGTTTCGGAATAAGTCCGAAGGGGGCTAATAATTTAAAGGCGTGACAGTTACATTTTATACAAGATATCTCAAAAAGTTATGGATAGATTCGGCCGAAATTTGGTGGACAGGTTTAGTGTGTGACTTCGACAAATCGATTCGATTTTGGTGAAGACGCGGACGCAGATCAGAGAATTTTTAAATATTGCTAAGTGATTCTTCACCAATAATTATATCTCAAACAGTTGTGGACGGATCATGACAAAATTTGGTTTATGAGTTGCGTAGGTGACAAAGAACTAGGCAATTCGGTTTTGGTTCAAGTCCGGATGTAGATCCGGCCTACTATTGGGACACAAATCGTAAATTGTTCAGCCTGGCGGAGATATGCTCTCTACCAAGTGCCGTCCTAGTTACTCATTTGATCTTTGTATTTTATATTAATGCTGGACTGACAGGATGGCGTAGATATATGCACACTCGCCTCTAAACTGTCTAGCCTGGGTTTGAATCCCGACCCAGCTATAAACTGTCAGTTCAGTGTTTCACAGGCAGGGTGATTCATCAATGTGTGTGCCATACCTCGGATGGACGTTAAACCGGGAGTCTTCCCCGCCAGCATGGGTTGGTGGACTTTAAAGATCCAATGGTGTCCTTCGCAAAGAGTAGGCGAGTATCGCCGGTACTATGACCAAATTCCTGCCCTAACTAGGCGAATGTCAGGCCTGGCTATAAAAAAAATCTACAAACCCTGTAAAAGAAATTGCTTGAATTTCACCAATATTTCTTCCCTTACCTGGGAAACATCTTGCTGGAAGACCAGAAGCTGCATTCTTTGGTGAAGCCGGTTGCGGCGCACTTGCCATACAGCTTCGAGCTGTCGTTGTCGCTCCAGCACGGTGTGCACCTGAAATAAGAATTGGACAATTTCCGTGCTCACAAAGATTTGTATATTATGCCAATAGATTAGTGAGAAATGTCAGAAGAAATTGATTTTTTTTACATTTATTGTCATAATCAAATTTCCAACGAAAACCCAAGAAAATAAACATTATTGTTTTGCTCCCATAAAATTTTTGCTGAAAAAACTACATTCAAATTTGAGACTTAGAAATGACAACAAAACAACTTCCCTTCTAATTAATTTTCCCCAAAAGGTGCTGAATAATAACCTGCTCCAACACACGATGCACTGCTGATGAGTAGTTTGCCGAGGCCGTCAAGCACTCCCCACCCGATGGGCTCGGCGGACGCTCAAGTAGGTCCAACAGGCAACGACCCTCGCGGCTTGTCTGAGGACAAAGGCAGCCATCAATGTGGGACCTTTCCAGCAATCAAGAACACATCACAGGATGAAAACTGGAGGGGACTGCAGATGCCACCAATGGGCACGGTTAAACGAGTCGGTAAATGACAGAGCACCTGGGATGAGTACTAGAACAGAGAAGCTATACTGCACAACAGGAGACATCAAATTTCCTCAAGAGGAACGTTGACAAGAGCAAAAGGAACAAATATGAATGATATAAATTATAATAGGTGTGCAGTACACTCTGGCAGTCTCTCCCATATTCATTACCCAGAGTCGTTGGGGTAATGGTTGGAGAATCTGCTCAGAGTCCGAGTCATAACAAAGACTCTCAAAATGGTGCTGTATGTGCTGCTTCCTTGCTTGATGCTCAGAATTTAAAAAGTATAGAGCAAGGACAAGCAGCCATACTGCATCTGTGGGAGATTGGGTTGCAGGAATTAAAATCCATTAATCTGCTAGTGTGGGTTCGTTTCCTGTAGACCGAGGTCTTTAGGTAGACATCAGGTTTATGGTGCACCTCCAACATCCAAAAAGGCCAATTTGCTTTCTTTTTCCATTTCAATTGTAAAACTAATGCTGGGGAATATCTGGCCAAGTTGCCCAAGTAGGTGGTCTACCGTGTCTGTATGCACAATGGCGAAAGTGTTATCCACGTACCTGTGTCCAGTATTGTGGGAGCCAATTTTCATGGGACTCAAATATTTTTTGTTGGTGATGGAGGAACTTGAACACTTAATGGCTATAAAGGTCTAAAGGATCTGTGGGGTCTAAAAGGTCTAAGGAGTGAAGAGGTCTAAAGTTGTCGAAAGGGTCTTAAAGATAAAATGAGTCTAAGGGATCTACAGGGTTTAAAAGGTATAAGGGTGTAAGGGGTTTTAGGGTTATAAAAGGTCAAACGGGTCTATTAGGGGTCTTCGGTTTCTCGGGGGTCTTAGGGTATTAGTGTTCTAACAGGGTCTATAGGGTTTACAGGGTTTTAAGATTGTTAGTGGTCTATGGTTTATAAAGGGTCTTCATACCCTATCCCTAGACTCCATTTAGACCCCTTAGACCTTAACACCTTGAGACCCTTTGGACACTTCAGACATCTTGCATCGTTGACCATTTCGAGCTTTAGACTTTCAGACCTTTTGACTACTTAGACATTTTTAGACACTTTAGATGCCTTTAGATCCCTTAGACATTTACATCCTTTGCAGATTAGACCCTTTTGACCCGAACGACTATTGCAACGTACACTTTTAGACCTTTAGACCATCTATGATCTTTTAGACGCACACCACACAAACATCTGTAGTCTTCTTGCAAACCACAGACATACCTTTATCCATGAAGTAATGTGCAAACTCTACCCACCCACAGGGTGGGTACTCTGCTAATAACAATTTTGAAGTAAGCTACCTAATATGACTTCAGAGAATGCTTCCTTTTGACGAGAGTGTAAATGTTGGGAGAATACGTATTGTTGCTATTCATAAGTTGTTTTCTCGTGAAGTGATAATAGCTACAAAATACTCAACAAAATATCACCAGATATTTGTCGCGGACCAGGCCGGATCAAAACATGTCGTGGACCGGATCCTGCCTGTGGGCTGGAAGTTCCGCATGCCTAATCTCAACCCTCTGTGCCGCCCACCTACCACAACCCCTTTGTCCACCCGAGAGCCCACCTCGCTGTAGGCTTCTTGGATGGTGTCTTGCAGATCTTGATGATGAAGAATGGCCACTTCAAGATTATTAACATCTGCTGGAATGTCACCATCGCTGCTTGCCTTGCACCATCCATCCACTTTGGCTTGGAACTAAAAGGTACAAGCCGCAGGCCACCAACAACACACCGACTTGAGTGAGTGGAATTCTTGAAGCAATTCTTCACTTTAAACAAAAAAAGCTGAAACTTTACATATGAAACGATAAAATATTTTTATACCATGAAAAAAGGAGAAAAAAAACCATTCAGAACACATAAAAACCATCACAATCAGGTATCTCCAAACGAGTTGACCTCGTTTTTTTTTTTTTTTTTTTTTCAGATAACACAAAGTTGTACTATTTATCTTTGGTCGAAAACTATTTTAGTAAAATACTGATGTAATACTTTCATAAATAACAGCTTGTTTGTATAATACTTTTAATAACACCTATCCGCAGTTTTGGTATCTTCCTTCATCCTCAATTCCCAGCTTTCCGATTATCAAAATCAAAATCATAAATATCCCTGTGTACATGTGTACATTACCCATGTGTACAAGTACATGACCTTAAACAAATGCGAATAAATTCTCTCAACTGCATCCCTGATCTCGTTGGTTTTAATCTCAGTTTTCCATTTGCGAGTTTCATGAGGTGCCACGGAGTACTCCCATGGATCAAAGTATCCCCTTCTTTTTTGTGACATCAAATTTTACGGAGCGGGTTGTTATGTTTTTGCAATTCACATGTTCACACATTGTTCCAAAGACAGTTTTCACGATTGCTCCCCAACCCCGGAGAGCCTCCAATTGGAGTTTGTTTGTTAAAATATCCCCCGATGTAGTTTTCACAATCTCAGTGAGGTTCTTTGTTTTATTACTCCCGTTGCTCGAACTTTCACTGGCACAATCTTGGCACTCTTCCGCTTCTGGGTTCTTTTTACTTCATTTTTCAGATCCTGGTACTCGGTCATTTTTTGAATTTCTGCATAATTTCGGCCAAAGGCACCGAGTAGTCACACCTCAATTAGCAATGTCGCCCTTCCATTTGGTAGTTGAGTACCACGTCCGGTCGCAATGCCCAGTGGCAACCACTATCTGCAACCCAACCGCCATCTCCCTGCACCTCCATTGTATTCTCTCCTTGCCCTTTTCTACTCCTACTGAGCTATCCTCCTTCTTAACTACCCTCCCTTCCTCTTTACCGTCTTACCTCTCTCCTGCCTACCTTTTCTCAATCACTGCAGACAAGATTCAAAGAAAAAGTGTGAACTATTATTCAGGCTCACTGACATATTCAGCAGCAAAAACAATTCATAACAATGTGAGCAGTCAGAATTCCCCCCTCACACCCCTATTCCCCCCTTTTCAAAAGGTTTTAGAGGAACAGTTGTGGCTTCCATTGCAAATGCATCAAGAAACTCACTTAAAAAAAAAAAAAAACACCTTTAGAGGCCATTTTTTTCCCCGCAAGTGGGGGTTGGCCTTTTTCGGGAACCGTGGTTGTTGTTTTTTGGTCCCCTTTTTGAAGCAATGTTTTACGGCCGGATGCCCTTCCTGACGCCAACCCTTTTTGCCGCCTTTAACGACAAGCAGGGAATTACCAGTGAACTGGTACTCAATTAGCCGACCTCGGAAGGACGACAGGCTGAGTCAACCCCCCTGGCGTTAATTCAGCGATCGACCGGGATTCGAACCCAGGATCCTAGGATCCTAAGCTGGCACCCTAGCCGCTAACCCAACACCAGGGTACTTACCGGTAGGAAAAACACGTGACACGGAAGGGACACTACGTAAAAGGGCTAAAAATGTCTTCTAGATTTTGCTGGTGCAGAACTATTCCTTCATGGTGAGGTCGAATACTTTTCGACTGGAAAGTTTTAAAATCTTTTGTGCAACATGGCTGCAAACACCTGTGCAAATTTAAAGTCGGCCGAGTGTGAACTAACAGCAGTTTTCCAATCGAAGTGTACAAAGTGACTGTTTTGCCATCTTGGTCCATCCAGCGTGACCACTCCCGACCTGTTTTGGGTTTCCATTGGAAACTTCAGCACCTATGGGATGCTGTGTGCATCGAACTTTCTAAAAAATAAAAAAGCACTTTTGTCCACACAATAAAATAATGGAACTCTTCCATGGAAGCAAAAGATTTGTCTTCTGACTCTGGTAGGTCTTTCATCTCAATCATGCCAATGCTCCATGGAGACGCGCATCCATCACCGTCCTCCAAAATGGTTTGATATACATTTCCAAAGTACATTACCATCATTTTTTGCAGATAAATTTTTTTTTCATTCTGTTTTGTTAATTGTAATGTCATTTGTCCATCGTCATCGTGATTTATTGAAAACTCGAGTGACACTCGCGCATTCAAATGTATGGCTGGCAGAAAAACCTAGAGGTATGCCCACTTGCCTCCAAGCTGTGTAATCTACAGGGGCTAATGTCACTGCTTCTTCTATGTGCAGCATATGGCTGCGGGTAGTACCACTGTCTGGGTGGAAGGGGAGTGGGAGGGTGGGGGAAGGGAGATGGGGTGGCTCTGCCGATGATGCAGTGCCCCTGCACATCAATGCAGGAATTTGGAATTTGTGCAGGGTGCCGGAAATAGCTCGTGTTCTCTTTGCAAAGGACACCATGTGATATTTTACATCCACAAATACTCTCAAAGAATGCTTCTTTTAATTGAGACTCCTGTACATGGAAAAATGTATCTCAAAAGGAAAGGCAATGCACTCACCTATCGATAAGAGCAATCACATTGCTACTGAAGGGGCACACTTGTTCTATTATCACTGAGGATATATCCAGTTAGCCATAGACCATAGATGTGTTAGCCATAGAGCCATAGATGTATACCCTGGTGTCGGCTTAGCGGTTAGGGTGCCGGCTTGGGATCCTAGGATCCTGGGTTCGAATCCCGGTCGATCGCTGAATTAACACCAGGGGGGTTGACTCAGCCCGTCATCCTTCTGAGGTCGGCAAATTGAGTACCAGCTTGCTGGGATGAACGATCCCGGTGTGTACCCCGATTTAGAATAGGTACACCGTATCCCTGCGCATCGTAAGAGGCGACCAAGGGTTGGCGTCAGGAAGGGCATCCGGCCATAAAAACATTGCCTCAAACAGAAAACCATGATTGTCATGGGGCCCGCAAGGCTAACCCCCGCTCTAGCGGGGAAAATGGCCTTACAACGATCATTCATTTTCATTCATTCATAGATGTCCGGGATCCCTGGTCAAACCTGCTCGGCAAGCTGGTGGAAGTGCACGGACTTGGCGAGGAGGAGGCTCCTCTCTTTAATGGCTGCCTCGAAGCCCTTCCATTCTCGATTCAGGCGTTCAGACGTGAGCTGGAGCTGCTGGGCTGCATAGTGACCCCCATCAGCCAGACACCGCGCCACCGAGGCGATGCGGTCGATGTTCACATACGCATTCTGCTGGAAACAGAGCATTGGCACTCTGACTACCTCCTTTAAATTGTAACAGACCACAACCATGTATCTATAGACACTGTTAACAAAGAATCCTCATATTATCAATTCAGTTGTATTTTATATGGACTTGGATTGACAAGATAGTACTTGCACCAAAAGCAAGTTTTGATATGACAATCTGCATTCAACTCTTCATATTACACATTGTAAATAGGAGCCTTGAGAGGTCAACGGAGAGTCGGATGGTGGGTCACGTGCAACGACGAGAGAGCAGATCACAAGCAAACAAGTCAGAAAGACCTTTAGACAAGAGAAAAAGTCATGGATAAGGGTGAGGGTTGCTATAAGATGGAAGGAGACAACCACTTTGAAGGTCAAGAGATAATCAATTGTGAGACTGGACCGACAGAGGAAAGTAGTACCACAAGTGGGAAACTAGAACGGCACTCGGTAGAGAGCACACCTCCACCTGGTGAACAGTTTATGTTTTGTATCCCACCGATAAGCCGGATCTGGATTCGGACCTGAACCAAAATCTAATCGGCTTGTTCTTGTCACATAACCAACTCGTCCACCAAGTTTAGTCATAACTCGTCCATAACTTTTTTAAGATGTCGTGCTACATGTCGGTTTTAGCCCGATCCCTCAATGGCGAAGAATCACTTTAAAATTAAATAATTCTCGTATCCGAATCCATATTCAGATCTTTACCAAAATCGAATCGATTCGTCCTCGTGAGACACACACACACACAACCTGCCCACAAAGTTTTGTCCAAATCCATCCACAACTTTTTGAGATATCCTGCACTATATATTGTTTTTGGCCCAATCTCCTAATGGTGAAGAATCACTTAAAAAATTATACTAGCCGGATACGAATCCAGATCCTCACCAAAATCTAATCGTTTCGTCAGTGTCACATACACTACATCTCCACCAAATTTCGTCCGAATCTGTCCACAACCTTTTTAGATATCTTCTCCACAAACAAACAGACAAACAGACAGGTAGGCAAACAGACAGGGGTGAAAACACACCTTCGGTGGTGGAGGTAACAAACACATGAGTTTCTTAGAGAAAACCGTTTGTAGTTTTAGAATCTGATGAGGATGGAGTCAGCAGATGAGCGTTGAGAAAGAAAGCTGAAGAAGGAAGGATAGCAGAAGAGAATATGTTGTGAGATCAGAATCAAGTTGCTTGAAAGCGAACAAAAAACTAACCACTAAAAAACGAACCTTGAGATAAAACAGCCCAAAAGGCCCTCAGCATCCCAATGGGATAGCCTAATGATCTTCAAGTGTTTATTTTCAGTGGGCATTCAGGAATGCCACGAGTGCCCCATGAGCCCCAGTCCTTCGTGGAGAAGCAAATTCAAACACTCCTTTTCATTTTTCAACTAAAAACCCCTGCACCACCAAAAAGAATTTTCTTAAAGCAAGAAAAGTTTATACACCACCAAAAAGAATTTTGTTAAAACAAGAAAAGTTTATACACCACCAAAAAGAATTTTGTTAAAACAAGAAAAGTTTATACACCATCAAAAATAATTTTTCTAAAACAAGAAAAGTTTATACACCACCAAAAATAATTTTTCTAAAACAAGAAAAGTTTATACACCACCAAAAAGAATTTTCTTAAAACAAGAAAAGTTTATACACCACCAAAAAGAATTTTCTTAAAACAAGAAAAGTTTATACACCACCAAAAAGAATTTTGTTAAAACAAGAAAAGTTTATACACCACCAAAAAGAATTTTGTTAAAACAAGAAAAGTTTATACACCACCAAAAATAATTTTCTTAAAACAAGAAAAGTTCATACATCATCAAAAATAATTTTTCTAAAACAAGAAAAGTTTATACACCACCAAAAATAATTTTTCTAAAACAAGAAAAGTTTATACACCACCAAAAATAATTTTCCTAAAACAAGAAAAATTTATACACCACCAAAAAGAATTTTTTTAAAACAAGGAAACTTTATACACCACCAAAAAGAATTTTCTTAAAGCAAGAAAAGTTTATACACCACCAAAAATAATTTTCTTAAAGCAAGAAAAGTTTATACACCACCAAAAAGAATTTTCTTAAAACAAGGAAAGTTTATACACCACCAAAAAGAATTTTCCTAAAACAAGAAAAGTTTATACACCACCAAAAAGAATTTTCTTAAAACAAGAAAAGTTTATACACCACCAAAAATAATTTTCTTAAAACAAGAAAAGTTTATACACCACCAAAAATAATTTTCCTAAAACAAGAAAAGTTTATACACCACCAAAAAGAATTTTCTTAAAACAAGAAAAGTTTATACACCACCAAAAAGAATTTTGTTAAAACAAGAAAAGTTTATACACCACCAAAAAGAATTTTGTTAAAACAAGAAAAGTTTATACACCACCAAAAAGAATTTTGTTAAAACAAGAAAAGTTTATACACCACCAAAAATAATTTTCTTAAAACAAGAAAAGTTCATACACCATCAAAATTTTTTTTTCTAAAACAAGAAAAGTTTATACACCACCAAAAATAATTTTTCTAAAACAAGAAAAGTTTATACACCACCAAAAAGAATTTTGTTAAAACAAGAAAAGTTTATACACCACCAAAAAGAATTTTGTTAAAACAAGAAAAGTTTATACACCACCAAAAATAATTTTCTTAAAACAAGAAAAGTTCATACACCATCAAAATTTTTTTTCCTAAAACAAGAAAAGTTTATACACCACAAAAATAATTTTTCTAAAACAAGAAAAGTTTATACACCACCAAAAACAATTTTCTTAAAACAAGAAAAGTTTATACACCACCAAAAAGAATTTTGTTAAAACAAGAAAGGTTTATACACCACCAAAAAGAATTTTGTTAAAACAAGAAAAGTTTATACACCACCAAAAAGAATTTTGTTAAAACAAGAAAAGTTTATACACCACCAAAAATAATTTTCTTAAAACAAGAAAAGTTCATACACCATCAATTTTTTTTTTCCTAAAACAAGAAAAGTTTATACACCACCAAAAATAATTTTTCTAAAACAAGAAAAGTTTATACACCACCAAAAAGAATTTTCTTAAAACAAGAAAAGTTTATGCACCACCAAAAAGAATTTTGTTAAAACAAGAAAGGTTTATACACCACCAAAAAGAATTTTGTTAAAACAAGAAAAGTTTATACACCACCAAAAAGAATTTTGTTAAAACAAGAAAAGTTTATACACCACCAAAAATAATTTTCTTAAAACAAGAAAAGTTCATACACCATCCAAATTTTTTTTTCTAAAACAAGAAAAGTTTATACACCACCAAAAATAATTTTCCTAAAACAAGAAAAGTTTATACACCACCAAAAATAATTTTCTTAAAACAAGAAAAGTTTATACACCACCAAAAATAATTTTGTTAAAACAAGAAAAGTTTATACACCACCAAAAATAATTTTGTTAAAACAAGAAAAGTTTATACACCACCAAAAATAATTTTCTTAAAACAAGAAAAGTTTATACACCACCAAAAAGAATTTTGTTAAAACAAGAAAAGTTTATACACCACCAAAAATAATTTTGTTAAAACAAGAAAAGTTTATACACCACCAAAAATAATTTTCTTAAAACAAGAAAAGTTTATACACCACCAAAAAGAATTTCCTTAAAACAAGAAAAGTTTATACACCACCAAAAATTATTTTCCTAAAACAAGAAAAGTTTATACACCACTAAAAATAATTTTCTTAAAACAAGAAAAATTTATACACCACCAAAAATAATTTTCTTAAAACAAGAAAAGTTTATACACCACCAAAAATAATTTTCTTAAAACAAGAAAAATTTATACACCACCAAAAAGAATTTTCTTAAAACAAGAAAAGTTTATACACCACCAAAAATAATTTTCTTAAAACAAGAAAATTTTATACACCACCAAAAATAATTTTCTTAAAACAAGAAAAGTTTATACACCACCAAAAATAATTTTCTTAAAACAAGAAAAGTTTATACACCACCAAAAATAATTTTCTTAAAACAAGAAAAGTTTATACACCACCAAAAATACTTTTCTTAAAACAAGAAAAGTTTTCTTGTGGCTTGAAAAACGGAGACAAATACATAACATTTGAGGCAGAAAGGAGAATGCTTGTCAGAGTAGAAGAGCACAGGGGTGGGTATGGGAGAGTGGGGAGAAAAGCATGATTTGATGATGGGCAGCACCCTTGAAGAACCTTGAAGACAAGGATTTTGTTCTGCATGTGAGAGGATCGAGGGTTGCGGAATGAAGGTGAGCGATCCGTTTAGAATTGGGGAGGGTAACCAGGTGTGGGATTCTGTGCCGGAGGAACGCATGCAACCCGAGCGGGCCGGGAGAGGGCGGAAGGACGAAAGGGCAGGATGAGTAAGGCCAGACATGAGACATGAGGTTCACAGAAGTTTAATTGAAAACTCTTGCTAATTGAATCACTTCAGATCAGTATGCAGCAGTTAACCTGGGGAATTGACAGATGAATAATGGCTGTGAAAGCAGGGTCGAGTATATTCAAACAATCACCAATGATGCTGCACCTACGTACTGCAATCCATTATTAAATTGAAAATGTAGCAATCAATTTTTCATGCAAACAGCAGGCTTCCGAAAATTGATTGCTTGCTGTAACAGTAACATTTTCCTGGAGGCTCTCACCAAGAAGAAAAGAGGAGGTGCAGTGGACGTAGATGGATTTGGAAAAAGAAACCGAGTCAAAAATGAAGGAATCAATGAACATAATTGGAAGCCAAGAAAATACCTTCAATTTCTTTGATTGCACAATCATGAATAAATGTAGCACAAAATTAAGAAATTTTAAGAATGAAAGAAAATTGAATAAATGCAAGAATAAGCTTTGGGATGAGGACTGACCCAGTTTGATTGCAGTTTATTGCTCCTGTGAGTTTTGATATGAACAGCATGAAAAACATTAAACATTACACACTCTTCATCCATTTTGCATTTAACCTCATTAAACATCAGCAAAAACAAAAGATTGCAAGTTAATTGAGAGCTTGGATACTCCTTATATGCCTAATCTCTAGCCAGTGAAGGAATCTGAGGTGTGTGTGTGTGTGTGTGTGTGTGTGTGTGTGTGCGTGCGTGCGTGTGTGTTGAGCTGGGAGGGGAGGTGGTTCCATCATTGGTGGAGGCCCCTGTGAAGAGTTTGGGAAGATGGTATACAGTGGAGTTGAATGATGTGGGAAGAGTGGAGGAGGTCAGAAACAAGCTTTTGAGAGGTTTGAAGAGGATTGATGGATGTGGTTTGCCAGGTAAGTTGAAGGTATGGTGTTTGAAGTT
The DNA here is from genome assembly GCF_964187855.1 of Myxine glutinosa. Taxonomy (NCBI): domain Eukaryota; kingdom Metazoa; phylum Chordata; class Myxini; order Myxiniformes; family Myxinidae; genus Myxine; species Myxine glutinosa. The sequence continues at coordinate 22,108,833 of NC_136266.1, read as the reverse complement.
TGGATTGATGCCACGAGTATTGTGGCCATTGATGATGTATGATATTGCAATTGGGCATGTGGAGAGGTTGAAGGTTGTGGTGAGCGGGTTTGTGAGGAGGTGGTTGGGAGTGCCACGCTGTTTGACGAACATTGCATTTTATGGTCAGGGTGGAAAACTCCAGTTTCCCTTGAAATCATTAACCGAGGAGTTTAAGGTGGTGAGGGTGCGGAAGTTCATGATGTTGCGGGATTCAAGTGATGCAGTGGTAAAGAATGCTCTCCCAGAGAAGAGGGAAGTCGGAAGTGGAATGCAAGAGCAGAGGTGGACGAGATGGAGGAGCGGTTGCAACAGGACGAGGTCATGGCGATGGTACAGCACGGGAAGCATGGCTTGGGGTGGATGAAGCATGAGCGATGGGGAAAGGCATGTGTGAAAGAGAGGAGGAAGATGGTTGAGAGGGAGGTGAGAAGAATGGAAGAGGAGGGGAGATATGTGAAAGCAGTCGGTCAGGCACAGCAAGGTGCTTGGACTAGGTGGGAAGGTGTGTGGGTGAGGATGTTGAAGTGGCAAGAGATTTGGAGGATGGAGCCAATATTGTTGAATTTCCTGTTGCGGGCAACGTATGATGTGCTTCCATCACCAGTAAACTTGAGATTGTGGGGGTTGTTGCAGGAGGAGAGATGTTATTTGTGTGGAGGTGTGGGAAAGGTGCAGCATGCACTGAGTGCATGTTCAGTAGCATTGGCAGCAGGAAGATACAGGTGGCGACATGATCAGGTGCTGGCGGTGGTGGTGCAGATGGTGCAACAAGAGGTGCTGAGGTCGAGAGAGACAAGAGTGGAGAAGGAGACTGATGGGGGAGAGGTGTGGTTTGTCAGAGGGCCAAGTGGTAAGAGGTGGAAAGAGGAGGAGGTGGAAAGCAAGAGGGCTGTCAGATGCTTGTGAATGGCAGGTGGTGGCAGACCTAAAGCCACAATTGGTATTCCCAAAGGAGATCTGTGTGTCAAGGTTGCAGCCTGACATTGTCATTTGGTCAGGTGCAACAAGACAGATCATCTTAGGGGAATTGTCTGTACCGTGGGAAGAGAACATGGAGGAGGTACACGAGAGGAAGAGAGGAAAGTACAGTGAGCTGGAGGCAGAGTGCCGGGAGAAGGGTTGGCGAGTTTCGTGTCAGCCATTTGAGGTGGGGTGTAGAGGGTGTATTGGCAATTCCTTTTCTGCATTTCTTGCTCGGCTTGGAGTGTGTGGGACAGAAAGAAGGAGGATGTGTGAGAAGGTGGCCCAGGTTGCCTTGAAAGGCTCATTTTGGATATGGAGGAAGTTTATGGAGGCACGTCGAACGGTGTAGGTTGGTTGTGGTTTTTTTTTTTTTTTTGTTACTATTATTATTTCTTATTTTATGTATGTCAGTGAGTGAGTGGGTGAGGGTGTGTGTTTTTGCATGAATTAATTTTTGCATGAGTGTGTGTTTTTGTATGTTGAGTGGTGTATGTTGTAAGGGTAGGTGGTTGGTTGGTGTTGTGTGTGTATGTGTGTGTATGAATGATCTGGTGTGTTTTGTTAGTGAGTGGTGAGGGGTATAAAGGTGGGTGTTTGAGTGTTCCACCATGTTTGTTTGGTGTTGTGGATTCTGGATGTGGAGGTGTTGTTGTAGTCTGCGTTCGCACTGGCTGGGGGTGGGGGTATGTACGCATCAAGGTGTAGTTGCTGCATGTGGATGTGTATGTGCCCCTGCTGGCCCACCTTAGCTGACCGTATCGAGGTTGAAGGGCCGAAACGGGATGATGCTGAGGACCTCGACTGAGGACCCGGTCAGTGCGGCACACTTGTGACCAGGTGTGTTTTGAACTTTTCATATATGTATATATATTGTTGCGGATTTGAGAATCCTGTGTTGTAAATATGACCCTCTAGTAAATAGTTCTTGTAAATACCTCAATTTGTGGTAAAGGTCAAACGTCGTCCCCTTAGTTAGTCCATCGCACACACGTAGAGAACCATAGAACCTCTCTATAGTTATTTCTTTATTATGTGTATTAGTTAAGGCTCTGTTTCCCACTAGTTGACTCTGCATTGCACCAAATGAAATAAGATAGGTCCCCTTCAAGGATTGCATTTCCCAGCCAAACTCTCCCTCTCTGTGCAAAACCGCTTGACAAGCGTGGGGTGCGCGCCCTCTCAACTGGCCCTGGTTTGGAAGCGGCGTTCGCTGCCATGGTGAATATGTGCTCCGTGCTCTGTTTGGACAAGAAGGGCGGGGTCGCCGAGAAGAGACAAGCCCATGGCGCGCCACGGGGGCGGGACTGTCAGCTCCATACCTAAATAAGGTAATAAGACCGTGGCATTGCCATATAAGGCCACCAAAAGCCCATGGCGCGCCACGGGGGCGGGGCTGTTCAGCTCCATGCCCAAGTAAGGCTACAAGCCCGTGGCTCGCCACGGGGGGTGGGGCTGTTCAGCTCCATACCCAAATAAGGCAACAAGACCGTGGCATGGCCATATAAGGCCACAAAACAGAGCACGGGGGGGGGGGGGGGTGGTACCCAAACGGCCGAGGGCGTATGACGCCCCCGCTTGATATATGCGTGCGACAATCGCGAAAAGAAGGAACATGCTACTGGGCTGGTACGAGAGGCTGGTACCAGAAGCTGTGCGTGCTGCTGAGCTGGGTTCGAGGCTGGAGCTGGGTTCGAGGTACTGGAGAGGAGAATCCCAGGGTTACCGACAGAGAGAGAGAGAGAGAGTCGTGGGTCGGAACGGAACCTCGTCAGACGAACGAACCTCCTGCCATTCCTGTCATCATCCCCGTGTAAGTCTGACTGTCGTCTGTTTGTCTGTGTTGTCTGGGGTTTATAAGTTAAGCCTGTATAGATAAGCTAGAATTGCACTGTCTTCTTCTTCTGTAAATTATTTTCGTTTCTTTCCTTCTCACTTGGTTTGTTTGATTTGTACATAATTGGTTAATAAATTCCTGTTCCTCCTTACTTTGGCTTCTTCTTCCACATCCGATCGTCTTTGTGATTTCCCCCATTGAATACCTGTGGCACGATTTGGCCGACGCATATGAATCGGGTTTAGTATTTGTTAATGGTTTGAACCGCGGGCTGCTAAAAACCACTCGGCAAAGAACAACAACAACTCGGCAACATCTTGCCCGTGGTCTCGAGCGGAGTTGTCCACCTGCCTCGTGGAGGGATTGCCGGAGGCGTCCGGGAATTCCTTGACCAATCGCTTCGGGCAATCCCACCCCACAAGGGAGCGGGGTAGCTTCAGGAGCGGAGACGACCAGTACAAATAGAGGGGGGATTAACCCCCCCCCCCCCCCGCTAAGGGGAGCGCCGTACTCCGTTTCCGCAACAATATATATATATGGTGTTGCGGTTTTGAGTATTGTACAATAAAGGTTAAATTTCCCCCTCATAGTTAGTCACACAACAACACGTAGCCTCGCGATAGTGCAGTTATTTCTTAGTATTTGTGAGCATAGTCCTTTGCCTGTGTTAGTTTTGCGTTGAGTAGAATAATGAGAGTAGGTCCTCCATTGCCTTATGCCGCCTCCATTGCCTTATGCTGCCTCCATTGCCTTATGTCGCCTTACGCCTCCTTATGCGCCTTTGGCTTTTTGGTGCAAATTAACACGAGGCAGGCCTGGCAAATCGAGCAGGGACTGAATGAGGGCGGCGGAGAAGCTGACGGTAAGCGCGAGCCGCCAATCAGCTTCGAAGGGAGTGGCTGAGGCAATGCGGCACAGGGTGTGGTTGGAACATTCGAGAAGGCTAAGGGTGTGGCAATAAAACCCGTTGCGCGAAGCCCCCCACCAGAAGTCCTTCTGTGGAGAGGTGAGCTTGTAGTTCTGCGAAGGGAGGCGCTTGACTGAGTATTGATGAGAGTTACGAGTTCGGAGAAAAGACACGCATGAACTAAGTATAAGCGCTCGTACCAAAGTGGACGCTCGGTTGAGCTTGAGGCCGAGCCTCTATTGGGTTACGCGAGTGATAGCGCGCCGGTAACTCAACGCGCTGTGGAAAGCCGCCGAGAGACATGTACATTCCCTCCCGCCTTCCTGCCTCATCTGCCCTTTGTTCGAGAGATGCGCTCCAAGGGTCCCTTCCACCACCTGCTTGCCTTCATCGCGGGACATGCTGTGACCGTGGAGAGCCACGCCGGGCGAAGCCGTTCCTGGACGACCAAGGCAGCGCGTGAACACCATTCTACCTGCATTTCCCCTTTGTGAGTGTGATCGGGCCCGTGTCTGGGCTTAATATAAGACTGCTTAAGTTCTGCTCTGTGTCTGCTTTCTACCGCCTTGTACATATAAGTGCAAATAATAATTAAACCTGTTATTTCTTTATTCGACCGTTTCATCCCTTCCATCATTGACTAAGCGTGGTACGAATAAAACCTCTCTAATCGGGTTCCAATACCAACGGTAACTGCACGGACCACATGGTACGCAATCCACTCGATGTACCCAAATTGCACGTGGCTCGTGCGAGGCTTGGTTCCCCGCTTCCGTGGCGGCGCAGGTATTTAGGTACGTGCGAGACTTGTCCTGAAACCTTACCTTGCGTTTCCCCGGAAGGGGCGTTTCAAGTCTCGGTTACGCCGGCCCAGAAAGAACAAGGGGCTTAATCTCCCCCTTGGTAAGGTTAGGAAGGGCGGTGGAAAACCGTAACAATATATATATATATATATATATATATATATATATATATATATATATATATATATATATATATATATATATATATATATATATATTGTTGCGGATATGAGGATTGCATTTTTTTGATTATGTTGTATTGTATTGGAAATGGTGATGAACATTGTTTGGATATGGCCCCTCCTGCCTCCGGAGTTGTGTAAAGATAAAAAGGGCGTCTCGGTAGTTAATTCCATAAACACCACATTGCAGAACACGATAAAACCCTTGTTCAGTAGCTTATATCTTATTATGTGTTTTAGAGTAAGGCCTTGTCTTCCATTAGAATGACACTCCATTGCACCGAATCAATTAAGAATAGCTCCCCTTCAATAATTCCATTTCCCAGCCAAACTCTCCATCTGTGGGTAAAGCAGTTCACAAGCGTGGGGTGCACGCCCTCTCATTTCGCTGCTATAGTGAATATGTGCTCCGTGCTCTGTTTGAACGGGAGGGGCGGGGTCGCCAGGGAGAGGCAAGCCCAGGGCGCGCCACGAAGGGCGGGGCTGTGCAGCCCCATGCCCAAATAAGGAAACAAGCCCGTGGCTCGCCACGAGGGGCGTGCCATCGGCACGATGCCCAAATAAGGAGACAAGCCCGTGGGATTACCATACAAGGTCACGAAACAGAGCACGGGAGAGAGGGCGGTACCGAAACCAAAAAAGGGCGTGTCACAACCGCGCTGGAGAGAAGTGAGAGGAGGGGAATACGAGCTGAGCTGCGTGGAGAGGGACACGACAAAGAAAGGGTCCAAGAGAAAGCAGAGGAACTTTTACGAACGAATTGCAAAGAGATACGGCAGATGAGTCCAGCCCCGTTTCAACCAGCCGCGTGAAGCCCTGACGGGGCAGCGAGTGACCCTGCCAGCGTGCGCCGTAAAGCCGAATACCAGGAGCTGCCGGCGTGCGCTGTAAAGCGGATTACAAGGAGCTGCCGGCTCCCCGCTTCCCGCCCGGAGTGGACCTGCTCGCTGTGCCCTGTGATCCCACCTGCTCATCCTTTCCAGCCATTCCTGCCTGCAAGTTCCCCATTTGCGTACGTGAGTTTGTTTTGTTCGTGCTGTCCTGGGTAGTAACTAAATCTGTATAAGCTAGTATTTTCCCTGTGTCTCTAAAAGCTTCTGTATATTATTTTATTATCTTTCCTTCTCCTTGGTTATTTTGAGCCTGTAAATAGTAAATAAATTTAGTAGTATTTTCAACCCTTTTCTCGTCTTCTTATTCCTTTTCTTCACATTCGTCGTCTTAGTCTTTTCCACATTGAGTATCTGTGGCGCGATACGGCCAACGTTTGGGTGAATCGGGTTTAGTCGGGGAACAACTGTTCGGCCGCGGTTACCTCCGCTCGGTAAAAATAACATCTAATCCGCGGACCGTAACATCCGCGGACCGCGGACCGTAACCTGTGGGGCACCGACCGACCAATCGAAAACCGATTCACTGAAAACCGATTCAAAATGGCCCCTCGCTACGATTTTCCACGATCACATTTTATTTTCACCACTTCAAATCGACCGAATTTCACCAAATAAGATACCACACTCGATGCGGGGATCTCATTTTCGTGGCAAAACTGTACACAGAATTCAAATTCGTTGTGAAATGGAGCCATGCACCATAAAACCAAAATTTCCTCGGAATCGAGTCGTGCCGGGGACGCGACGACGTCGCTGCGCCCCAGCCTTAGAAAACCAGCCTTATATAAGTTGAGCTTGAGGCCGAGTATAGCTTGAGGCCGACTTGAGCTTGAGGCCGACTAAGTATAAGCGCTCGTACCAAAGTGGACGCTCGGTTGAGCTTGAGGCCGAGCCTCTATTGGGTTACGCGAGTGATAGCGCGCCGGTAACTCAACGCGCTGTGGAAAGCCGCCGAGAGACATGTACATTCCCTCCCGCCTTCCTGCCTCATCTGCCCTTTGTTCGAGAGATGCGCTCCAAGGGTCCCTTCCACCACCTGCTTGCCTTCATCGCGGGACGTGCTGTGACCGTGGAGAGCCACGCCGGGCGAAGCCGTTCCTGGACGACCAAGGCAGCGCGTGAACACCATTCTACCTGCATTTCCCCTTTGTGAGTGTGATCGGGCCCGTGTCTGGGCTTAATATAAGACTGCTTAAGTTCTGCTCTGTGTCTGCTTTCTACCGCCTTGTACATATAAGTGCAAATAATAATTAAACCTGTTATTTCTTTATTCGACCGTTTCATCCCTTCCATCATTGACTAAGCGTGGTACGAATAAAACCTCTCTAATCGGGTTCCAATACCAACGGTAACTGCACGGACCACGTGGTACACAATCCACTCGATGTACCCAAATTGCATGTGGCTCGTGCGAGGCTTGGTTCCCCGCTTCCGTGGCGGCGCAGGTATTTAGGTACGTGCGAGACTTGTCCTGAAACCTTACCTTGCGTTTCCCCGGAAGGGGCGTTTCAAGTCTCGGTTACGCCGGCCCAGAAAGAACAAGGGGCTTAATCTCCCCCTTGGTAAGGTTAGGAAGGGCGGTGGAAAACCGTAACAATATATATATATATATATATATATATATATATATATATATATATATATATATATATATGAAACAGGAAGTAAATTCCTGCATGGGGCTCGTGTGAAAAAGTTGTGACAACCTGGGACTCGATCCCAGGAACCTCATCACTTACGCGGTGACAGCCCACTGAGCTATTGAGTCTCCGGGATATCCTCAGAGATTTCTCACACTAACACTGCGAGCTTTATAATGGCCGATGTATGATGTGCCTGCTGGGCACACCCCGGATGTGAGTGTATGTATGTGTATGTAAGTGTGAAAGTGCATTGAAGATGAACTCATCTTGCTATTTAATAAACAGGAAGTAAATTCCTGCGTGGGGCGAGTGAAGACATCCGAGCTTGATACTGGGAAAAACTAAAGCCAGTGAAGAAATCCGAGATATGTGCATATATTTATATATATTAACCTGTGACTGGAACTGGAGGGAATAAGCACTTAGCTTTCACCTCATCAACTTCCCCATGTGGCTCGGATTTATAGATAAATTAATTCCTCCCATGTTCTTCCAGCAGAAGAAGTTGTATTAAGCATCATCAGTGTGCGTTTCTGTCTGTGCTGTCACTGATGATTCGCCAATAAGTGATGACACCAGTCCGGTGGCTGAGGGAGTGTGTAGCATTGGGATTCTCATGGATGTTGCATGTACTGCTTGTGAACGTCTTTGCAGCTGCAAAGGAACTTGGCGAGAGTTTGAAACGGCAAAGGGCTTAGCTTTGGGTGGCTTTTCATGGTTGCTTTATGCAACTTCTTTCAGCTAGAAGAGCATGGGAGGAGCATATATATATATATATATATAAAACACAGTTTGTGTGTGTGTGTGTGTGTGTAATGTTACCGATAGACTCCTAAACGGAGAGGCTCACGTACTTGATATTTGGCACAGACATGGCCATTGAGCCTGGGAAGGACATGGCCTACCTAAAAATATTTGACGAGATCCATATTTTTTATTCATATTTACCTCAGCACATTTCAGCGAGGAACATTATACACGGAATCTCAGCCGGTGCCAGAGCAGCTCGCTGATTCGCTCAGAGCGATCACGTGATGTTCCATCCCCGCCGCCAGACCATTGAACGGAAAATATATCGAATCAATGACCATTGCCATTCACACCACATAGGTGGAGATGCAGCTACCGGGCGCCATCTTGGTTGGCACTCGATGCTGGGCGATGGTGATTTCCGTCACAGGTTTGCACGTAATTCAGAGCGAAAAGCGATTGCGTTTTTTCACCTTTTGTGTGATCGTGTTTTGTGTCGATTTTGTGCGATATGAATTAAACGTCTTTGAAACAGCTGTGAAACGTCTTTCCACAACCCTTCCGTAACCGATTGGAGCAGTTTATTGCTGCTCAAAATGGCATTTTAACAGTTGTTTGGCTTTTAAAATCTGGGACACGTTCAAAACAAACGAGATCTGCGAAGCGAGTTGGTTGAGTCGTGCTAACCAAGATGGCGACACAGTGGCTACAATTTTCACGGAGTATGAGCGTTCTACATATTTTCAATTCAGTGCGCCACACTCGCTCATGTACTTGATTTGTGGCATAGACATGGCCATTGGGCCTTCACGGTGTAATTTGTGCAAGGCTTTTGTCCGAGTGAGCTTGAGTCGAGAGGGCGAATGTACGGGTTGAGAATGTACGGGTCTCCCTTCCCCCGCCCGGCAACGCCGGTACTGGAGAGCGTCACAGGATCGGTGAGTCTCCAAAATCCGCTTCGTGCTGTTGTCGCGAAGATGCTGGACGATGCCGCGATTGTTGTGCTGCTCTCCTACCATGAGAACTGCAACGTCATTGTTGACTGGCCCTCCCCTTCCTCCCCTTCCTCCCCTCCCCCCTCCATCCTCCCCCCCTCCATCCTCCCCTTCCCCCTCCACCCTCCCCCTCCCCCCCTTCCCCTCCTCGCCCCTCCCCCCTTCCCCTCTCCCCTCCATCCACCCCTTCCCCCCCTCCCTCCCCTCCCCCCTTCCATCCCCACCTTCCCTTCCCCCTCCCTTCCCCCCCCCCCCCCCCCCGCCCGGCAATGCCGGTACTTCTGCTAGCATATATATATATATATATATATATATCAATGGGATTTCCAAATTATCTTCAAGTTTATATTCTTATTGAGCATTTAATGGAAATGTTAATTAAGAACATCACCAGAAGCTAGCCACAACTCAATGGTACCAGAATTATATAAATAAAATTAGGAAGTGGAGCCAGGAGGTACTGTTTTCATATGTATATATATATATATATATATATATATATATATATATGAATGAATGAATGATCGTTTTAAGGCCATTTTCCCCGCTAGAGCAGGGGTTAGCCTTGCGGGCCCCATGACAATCATGGTTCCCTGTTTGAGGCAATGTTTTTATGGCCGGATGCCCTTCCTGGCGCCAACCCTTAGTCGCCTCTTTCGATGCGCAGAGATACGGTGTCCCTATTCTAAACCGGGGTACACACCGGGATATATATATATATATATATATATATATATATATAATTATAATTATATATACTAGGGCATTGCCCGTACTATATCTATATCTAAAATTATATCCCCCCCCCCTCTATTTACATGAAATGGTTTGGTCCAAAGCGAACGGCTTGCGAGTACGGTGACAATCCCCCCCCTCTATTTACATGCAATGGTTTGGTCCAAAGCGAACGGCTTCCGGAGTTTGGTAAAGAAATCGCCATCGCGTGCACAAACGCACAGGAAAGCGAATGAATCGCAAATTCGGTTTTATTAGTTTTAAAACATAGTTTAACGCCAACATAGTTTGCAAACGTGAAATAAATGAATACGCTCTCAAATGTGCCATCCGAGGCAGAGTGTGTCCTCCACGTTCGGCACACGCGATCGTTCGCTGCTCTCTGATTGGTTGAATCGTTTTTTGGACATAGCTCGGTAAGTAATTGTCCGATTAATATGAAACCTTGAAAAGGCACATCCTCGGGTCCCCAGCAATATACCTGGCAAGTTTCAAGTATATCGGACCGGTAGTTGTCGAGAAACAGCGGTCACAGACAAACAAACAAACGTACAGACGTACAGAGATTACTGGAATTATAGATAGATATATATATATATATATATATATAATTATATATATATATATATATATAATTATATATATATATATATATATATATATAATTATATATATATATATATATATATATAATTATATATATATATATATATATATATATGTCCGACGATATCAAATGCCCTACGCGAATGGCTGCACGTGGGCTGCAGGGAGGGGGGGTTATCGGTATGAAGTATAATTCTGTCAAGTCGTGCCGACTTCTGGTGGCATTCATGATCAGATTT